>NC_069507.1:125023266-125323266 GCF_027579735.1 Bombina bombina | reverse complement strand
ATTTAGGTGCAAGTGGGGTAGTAATTGTCCATTTTTAGTGTATAAGGAAAATCCTATTTTTGCAGGAGTGAGAGAACCACCCTGCGTATTGAAATCTGTTTGTCTATAATCTATAAAAATACCATCACATTTTACTTTGGCTAAAACAATTAAAATATTTGATTCTCCAACACTGACACACAGTACTTGAAATTAAGCCTTTTTGTTTGCTACAACTTGCTTTCATGCAGGGCGACTACTGGCCTCATAGCCTTATTCATTATAAAGGACCCCTTCTGATCATTAATATAAATTCCCACATTCCTCATGTACCACTCCCACAACCCCCACTCTTGTCTCACTGGGTGTAATCCACCTTGTAAATCACCTTGTCCCCTTAGTCAGGGGTCTTCTTTCCCCCCCCCCCCCTTTTTTTCTTTTTTTTCTTAACTCACTGGATCAATTCACTTACACTGATCACAATTCACATGCTCACAACTATATGGATACATTTTTACACCCTCACTCTAAAAACACCACCTTCTTCCATGGCGGCTAGACAAAGAGACAAGCGAAATAAAAGCATCCTTGATCTCCCCGCTGAGATACAGCTATCCACTAGCAGTATTCAAACACCAATAGAATCTATGGATATCCAATCTTTAGTTTCTAAAATATCTGAAGCTCTTGCACCTAAATTTGAAACCTTGAAAAATGAGATTAAAGTAGATATTGCACACTTAGCATCAGAAATTAAACAATTTGCTGGTAGGCTCACAGAAGCAGAGCAAATGATATCCGATCTCGAGGACGCTATTATAGAAAACAATATTCAGTCTGAAGCTTCCTCCACTATTCTTCTTAAACTACAGAACAAAATTAAAGACCTTGAGAACCGTACACGTAGGAATAATCTTAGGATAATTGGGGTCCCGGAGGAAAAACATTATGAGGATTTATTCAAATTACTTACATCTACAATCCCCCAGCTTCTAAAGATCTCTGAAGGTTTCCCCAAAACATTCATAGAAAGAGTACACAGAATAGGCACTATCCCCCTTACCAAAACTAACACCAGACCTAGACCAATTATTGTTACATTTCTGAACTATCAAGATAAGGTCACATTCATGCAATCCTTTCGCAAGCACCAACCCATATTCTTAGGGGAAAATAAAATTCTCCTATTTCAGGATTATTCATTAGAGACAGTCACAAAGAGAAGGGAAATAACCCCAATATGCACAAAGTTTATCCAAAAGGGAACACGAGCAACCATATTGCATCCTGCCAGACTAAAAATACACCTAGACAACCACACATATTTCTTTGACACAGCTACAGAGGCAGGAAGTTTTTATGCAGAGAAGTTCCCTGCAGATTAAGAATTCTACAGTTAATATTAGTAATACAATCGATTTATTAATTGTCAAACTTATTTCTAATAAGAAAGATCTTTCTACAATGGGTACCAGAGAGCCTAGGTGGTACAGTCTCTCTGGAGTATCCCCCCCTCCCCCTTTTTTTTTTTTTTTCTTTTCTCTCTTCTCCCTTCCTCTTCCTCCCTCCTCCGTTCTCTTTCTCTCATATAGAGAATAGTTATGCCTAGTAGACTTAAAATCACTTCATGGAACATAGGAGGCCTTACGTCCCCTATTAAAAGAAAAACAATATTATCATATCTAAAGAAAATGAACACCTCTCTTGCATTCCTGCAAGAAACACAACTAAAAGCTGAAGAAATTCTCAAACTCAAATCCTCATGGGTTAGAGAAGTCCTTTTCTCCCCAAGTATCAAAAGGAAGGGGGAGTGGCTATTCTTATTGGTAAAGGTATTAACTATGAAATAATTCAGGTAGATCCTGATTCTGAGGGGAGATTCATAATCCTAAAAATTAAAATTGATAATATATTATATACACTTTGTAATATATATGCCCCAAATGTTTTTGATCTATCGTTCTGGGAAAATCTACAAGCTAAGCTATGACATGCGCCGAGGGTTATTTAATTATGGGAGGGGACTTTAATATGGCACCAAAATATCCGCTAGATAGGCTTAGAAAAGACACTGTTCCAAAAAAAAACTAAAAGGGATAAATTGGAGTCAAAGCTCTTCTAATATTTACTAATTTGAAAGTTTGGGATGTATGGAGGCTGCAAAACCCTGATTCTTGCAACTATACCTGCCTCTCAAAAGCACATAAATCACTCTCAAGGATAGATCTATTTTTACTTGATGAAAGGCTATGCAAAACACAAGTCCAAGCTCAGATATTACCTATTGTCATATCTGATCACGCCCCTATTTGCCTAGACTTCCACTCCTGTGACCTAACACGAATGCATAGGCGATTTTCATTCCCTACATTTCTCGCTAAAGATCTTAAATTTAAAAACTGGATGGAAGCCAAATTTAAAGAATATGCTTATTTTAATCACAAATTTGTTTCTCGCCCCATGTTATTCTGGGAAACGGCCAAAGCAGTATTAAGGGGAGAAATTCTAGCCTATAGCGTGAAAAGAACTAAAAAAATCAAGCAAAGAGAGGGAGAGTTAGTGCGAGCAGTCTCAAACGCTTATAACTCACATTTAATTGAAAAATCAGCCTGAAGCTGGGCTAAGTACACCTCTGCTTTACAAAATAGAGACTCTTTTTTACTTTACAAAACAACCCAGAAAGACACCAGGGTTCAATCCAAAATGTATCGGTACGGTAACAAGACGGGGAAATTACTAGCAAACCTTCTTAAAATTGAGAGAGGTTCTCAATCGATAGATCTCATAAAGGTAGAAGGTCAAATTTTTAAAACCCCTGAAGAACTTTTACAAGTATTTTCTTATTACTATACAGATCTTTATTCGTTACAAACTTCAGATACAGAAGAATGTGATGAATTCTGGAGCAGAATCTCTTCTCCCTTATTAGACGCAGAGGCCCTACAAGAACTATATGCCCCTATAACTGAGATAGAAGTGAACAAAGCAATTCAAACTCTCTCACACAACAAAGCACCAGACCCAGATGCATTACCCAATGAATTTTATCAAATATTACATTCTTCCATAGTACCATATTTTACATCTTTTATTTAATTCTATATATACACAGGGGAAAGAGCCAACAGTTAATTTTTCTGCTTCTCATACTACTTTAATATTAAAGCCAGGCAAGGATCCAACAAAAAAAGAATCTTACAGGCCCAGTGGGAGGAGAGGACATCCTTGAGGAGGTAATAATATCTATAGTTGCAGAAAAAGCTTTCGACTCAATCCATTATGACCATCTTCTGTATACCTTAGATCAATTCGGAATAAGGAAGAATTTTGCTAAGTTTATTAGCAATCTTTATCAAAACGCTTCTACGAAGATGATGGTTAATGGTCATCTATTGCAGGACATAAAACTACAGCGAGGTACCAGGCAGGGCTGTCCTCTCTCCCTGCTCTTGTTTGATATATCTATTGAACCACTTGCCATTGCAGTAAGGCAGCAACTCGATGGTATAAGAATAGGCAAGAAGGAGTTGAAGATTGCTTTATATGCGGACGATGTCCTTATATATATGACCAATACGAGAACAAATATACCCAAGCTTTTGTCTATAGTACAACAGTTTGGATCTTTCTTGGGATATAAAGTCAATAACACAAAATCTGAATTATTCTGGATTATTCGCTCAGAAGATTCTTTGGCGAATATTCCGTTTTCCATAGCCCAGAATTCTTTACGTTATCTGGGCATTAATATCTCTTCTACTCCAGACACCTGGTACGCCCTCAACATTACCCCGACATTAAATAGAATTAAAGATACTCTCAAAAACTGGCAAAATCTTCCTCTCTCTTTATCTGGACGAACTGCCGCTTATAAAATGATGATTTTACCCAAGCTTCTATATATTTTACAAAATATTCCTCTTTTCTTTAAAAGAATTAAAAGAAAGGACATTGACCATCTTAAAGGGACAGTCTACACCAGAATTGTTATTGTTTTAAAAGATAGATAATCCCTTTTTTACACATTCCCCAGTTTTTCATAACCAACACAGTTATATTTATATATTTTTTACCTCTGTGATTATCTTGTATCTAAGCCTCTGCAAACTGCCCCTTTTTTCAGTTCTTTTAACAGACTTGCAGTTTAGCCAATCAGTGATGGCTCCCAGGTAACTTCACGTGCATGAGCACAGTGTTATCTATATGAAAAACATGAACTAACACCCTCTAGTGGTGAAAAACCTGTTAAAATGCATTCTTAAGAGGCGGCCTTCAAGGTCTAAGAAATTAGCATATGAACCTCCTAGGTTAAGCTTTCAACTAAGAATGCAAAGAGAACAAAGAAAAATTGGTGATAAAAGTAAATTGGAAAATTGTTTAAAATTACATGCTCTATCTGAATCATGAAAGTTTTTTTGGACTAGACTGTCCCTTTAACTCTATATTAAGATTATTTATCTGGCAGAGTAGAAAACCCAGGATATCTCTTTTCAAATTATCGCTTCCATTGAAATATGGTGGCCTTGCCCTACCAGACGTATGGGCTTACAATCAAGCTTTTTTGATATGTACGGTTATTGATTGGATATTTTCCCAGAACTACGTAACAGACAATGATCTTGAAAAAAGTATAATATATCCTTTATGCCCAGTGGCACTTATACATTGCGATACCAACATGATACCAACTGAAATAAAGAAATTAAAATCTATATACAATCCAATCCTTGCTTGGAAAAAGATCTGTAAATTATTAGCTGTAGATCACCATGTTTCCAGGTTTATCCCATTCTTGGGTAATCCTCAATTCCAAGCAGGACTCCAGACAAGAGTTTATACAGAATGGAAAGCATTAGGTCTTACCAATATATATCAGATCTTAGACTTCGGAAGACGATGTGTCAAATCATTTGATTCTCTTAGATTAGAATTCAATATACCACACAAGAACTTCGCCTATTTGCAGGCAAGACACTAAGCCCTTAATCTTACATATGATCATGACTGGGACTGGTCTTTGGGGAGGGTTGGGGACTGGCTTGCTATTGCTAAAACTGGACACATGTCAATCACCCCAGGATATTTAATTATGGTATCTGCGAACGGTACAAATAATCTCGAAAAAATCCAGATCAAGTAGGCTGCACTGATCAATCAAACTTTGGATCCCCAAATATCTTATTCCTCAATTCAAGAGACTGCTCGTGTAACTCTCTCCTCTTCCTGGAGGGAATCTCATTTTAAATTATTATATATGTCTTATTTCACTCCAGAAAAGGGATCCAAATGCAGGAATAGCAGCTTTGCTCTTTGTCCAAAATGTTCCCTCCCGGCGGCAGACCTTCGGCATATGTTATGGGCCTGTCCAAAAATTAGGAATTTCTGGCTGAAACTTCAATATTGGTTGAATAAGATACTAGATTCCTCTCCTGTGACTCTCTCATTTAAAACTGTAGTTTTTTTATCCCTTAACTCAGGGGACAAGGAAGGTAATAATAATAAAATTATTAATATGACCATATTAGCCGGCAGGTACCTTATTTTTAAAAAGTGGAAATTAAGAACAACTACTAGCATAGTCGAAATTAAGAATTATTTAAAGAAACAATATATTCTTGAACAAATCGACACCAATCAAGACAATGAGCAAGAAATTAAAAGACTCTTCATAAAATGGTCCCTCTTTATTAAGGATCTCACACCTAGCGAAATTGAATATCTGATATATCCTTTTAGGAATTCAGAGTTAATCACGCTTGGCATATGGTGATACAATTCAGTCTGTGACGGGGGGGGGGGGAGAGAGAGAGAAAACCCCCCTTATTTTCTCAATCCTTCTTTTTTTTTTTTTTTTTGTTTGTTTAGGGGGTATACAGGTTATAGATTATAAAAATAGAAAAACCCCAATTCAGATGCAGGAAAAAGTGTTTATTTATATATCTTCTTTATTATTTGCCATGGTGGTATATCATAATGTTTGTTTATACAAGTATTATTGTTTATATTCAACTTATTGTTTTGAATGAAATTGTATTTTTGAATTGGACTTAATAAAATAATTATAAAAAAAAACACCTTATCAGAATGAAAAATAAGATAAGGAGAATCACATTGTAAAGCAGAAAGCTCAGAAACTCTGCGAGCAGAAGAAATAGCAACCAAAAATAAAACTTTCCAAAATAACAACTTAATATCTATGGAATGCATAGGTTCAAACGGAACCCCTTGAAGAACATTAAGAACTAAATTCAAACTCCAAGGAGGAGCAATTGGTCTAAACACAGGCCTGATTCTAGTCAGAGCCTGACAAAAATATTGAACATCTGGAACAACTGACAGACGTTTGTGTAGCAAAATAGACAAAGCAGAAATCTGTCCCTTTAAGGAACTTGCTGACAATCCTTTCTCCAATCCTTCTTGGAGAAAAGATAAAATCCTGGGAATTCGAACCTTACTCCATAAGTAGCCCTTGGATTCGCACCAATAAAGATATTTACGCCATATCTTATGGTAAATTTTTCTAGTAACAGTCTTACGTGCATCAGAAAACCCTCGCTTAGATAAAATCAAGTGTTCAGTCTCCAAGCAGTCAGCTGCAGAGAAATTAGATTCGGATGATGGAAGGGTCCCTGAATGAGAAGGTCCTGCCTCAATGGAAGCTTCCACAGTGGCAGAGAGGACATGTCCACCAGATCGGCATACCAAATCCTGCGAGGCCACGCAGGGGCGATGAGAATCACTGAAGCCCTCTCCTGTTTGATCCGAGCGATCACTCGGGGGAGGAGAGTAAACGGTGGAAACACATAAGCTAGATTGAACGACCAAGGCACTGCCAAGGCATCTATCAGTTCGACCTGAGGATCCCTGGACCTGGATCCGTATCTTGGAAGCTTGGCATTCCGACGAGATGCCATAAGATCCAGCTCCGGTCTGCCCCATCTGAGAATCAGGTTGGCAAAGACCTCCGGATGGCGTTCCCACTCCCCTGGATGAAACATCTGTCTGCTCAAAAAATCCGCTTCCCAGTTGTCCACTCCTGGGATGTATTTTGCTGTGAAAGAATGTGGGAAAATAGTGCGCTGGTATATAAAGTATCAGACTGCTTACAGTGTTTTTTAGATCCTTCAATCTAAAAGTAGTGTATAGTGCAAAAAAGGAGAGGTCTTGTAAGGGCGCTAATAGCTGAAGATACTTATGTGAAATTATTTGAAATTATTTATATTATCTGTGATAGATATTTGTGATAAATGAAATCAGATAGGAAGAGTTTCTAAAAAACAAGTAATTTATTTGGTTACAATATGATTGGAAAAATATATAGAGACGTCTCTAGTACAATTCAATTAAAAACATAATGAGAATTAGCATAAAAATAAATAAAAGTGGTACTGATTAGTACTTCATGAGAAATTTAGGTTACTGCTTAATAGTTTAGTCACAAAGAAAATTCTATTGGGGTGTGACTAAGCAATTAGCCAAGATTTCTCGTGAGTTATTAAGTTTTCATAAAGTTACACTTAGATATCTATTTGAAATACAAATACCGGCTTGATAAAACTTTTGCAAAGACTATATTTTGTGCAAAAAGTATATATAGAATGGAGCTTAAAGAGGAGCTGTGCATAAGAGGAAAATTATATAGGGTTATTGCTCTAACTCGGATTAAATCAATCCTTTATATCTGTATTCTCAGCGAACTAATTGACATGTCCATATGTATGAACCAAGAGAAATGTCCAGTAATCTTATACTGCTGATAGTCTAGGATTACAGTTCGCAATCTTTCATGCAGATGGTACCTTATAGTAAGCTTGAGTAACAGCAGGGTATCCTGTGCGTCCTGCGGCTCAGTTCTTCTGGCAGTGTCCTCGTGTTGTTGGCGTCTGACGTCACACCCGATGTGTGGGGGCTTGTCTTGCGTCTGCCAATCACTGCTTAGACAGTTGTTAGTATCCAAAATACCTTTTTGCATCCGATATTAGGTATTCACAATTCTTCTTATATCTGATACTTGTACTTGTTTAGGCACCGATCAGCAAAGAAGTATCTGTTGAGAGTAAATTCACCTGCACTTAGTGCTGTTAGCACGCAGGTTCCGATGAAGTTTCTCCTTAATGTCCTTTGTTGACAGTCAACCCGGGTTGGTTCAATCAGCTAAAAGAATAGTGGAGTCAAGAATACAGTCTTTAACTTCTACGCGTTTCACTCCCTCCAGGAGCTTGCTGACAGATAACAAGAGTGAGCCTCCGCCCACCGAATTATTTTGGATACTTCTGTCATCGCTAAGGAACTCCTTGTTCGTGATGTTGTCCGACTGAAAACGGATGAATTTGGCCGAAGCCAACTGAGGCCAAGCCTGAAGCACATTGAATATTGCTCTCAATTCCAGAATATTGATTGGAAGTAGAGACTCTGACTGAGTCCACACACCCTGAGCCTTCAGGGAATTCCATACTGCACCCCAACCTAGTAGACTGGCGTCCGTTGTCACTATCACCCATGAGGGTCTGCGGAAGCACGTCCCTTGGGACAGATGATCCGGCGACAACCACCAAAGAAGAGAGTCTCTTGTCTCCTGATCTAGATTTATCGGAGGAGACAAATTTGCATAATCTCCAATCCACTGCCTGAGCATGCTCAGTTGTAGCGGTCTGAGATGAAAACGAGCAAACGGAACGATGTCCATTGCCGCCACCATCAATCCAATTACCTCCATGCACTGAGCCACTGATGGCCGAGGATTGGACTGAATGGCTCTGCATGTATTCAGAATCTTTAACTTTCTGACCTCCGTCAAGAAAATCTTCATTGATATAGAATCTATTAGAGTTCCCAGGAAAGGAACCCTTGTCTGTGGAATTAGTGAACTCTTTTCTAGATTCACCTTCCACCCGTGAGTCCTTAGAAAGGACAGAACCATGTCTGTATGAGTTCTTGTCAGTTGATACGACGTCACCTGGATCAAAATATCATCCAGATAAGGCACCACTGCAATGCCTCGCGGTCTGAGAACCGCCAGCAGAGACCCTAGAACCTTCGTGAAGATCCTGGGTGCTGTGGCCAGCCCAAAAGGAAGAGCCAGGAACTGAAAATGTTTGTCCAGGAAGGCAAACCTTAGAAACTGGTGATGATCTCTGTGGATAGGAATATGCAGATATGCATCCTTTAAGTCCACGGTAGCCATATATTGACCCTCCTAGATCAATGGAAGAATAGTCCAAATGGTCTCCATCTTGAAGGATGGAACTCTGAGAAACTTGTTTAGACTTTTGAGGTCTAAAATGGGTTGGAACGTTCCCTCTTTTTTGGGAACCACAAAAAGATTTGAGTAAAACCCCTGTCCCTGCTCCTGTATTGGAACGGGACAGATTATTCCCATAGTGGAGAGGTCTCTTACACAATGTAAGAACACCTCTCTTTTTATCTGGTCTACAGACAATCGTGAAAGAAGAAACCTTCCCCTTGGAAAAGAGTTTCTGAACTCCAGCTGATACCCCTGAGACACGATTTCCAGTGTCCAGGGATCCTGAACGTCTCTTTTCCAAGCCTGGACAAAGAGAGAAAGTCTGCCCCCTACTAGATCCGGTCCTGGATTGTGGGCCGCCGCTTCATGCTGTTGTGGGAGCAGCAGCAGGCTTCTTGGGTTGTTTACCCTTGTTCCAAGCCTGGTTGGGTCTCCAGATGGACTTGGCTTGTGCAAAATTCCCTTCCTGTTTAGCGGAAGAAGAAGAGGGGACTCCCTTGAAATTTTGAAAGGAACAACAATTATTCTGTTTACCCCTTTGTTTAGCTGCTTTATCCTGAGGTAGGAGATGACCCTTACCTCCCATAATGTCAGAAATGATTTCTTTCAAGTCAGGCCCGAATAGGGTCTTTCCTTTGAAAGGAATAGCCAAAAGCTTTGATTTAGAGGACACATCAGCAGACCAAGATTTTAACCATAAAGCTCTATGCGCTAAAATGGCAGATCCTGCATTCTTAGCCGCCAGCTTGGCGATCTGAAAGGCGGCATCAGTAATAAAAGAATTAGCCAGCTTAAGGGCCTTAATTCTATCCAGTATTTCCTCTAAAGGAGTCTCAGTCTTAAGAGACTCTTCTAAAGCGGCAAACCAAAAGGCAGCCGCAGTTGTAACTGGTACAATACAAGCCGTCGGTTGTAATAGAAAACCCTGATGTATAAATAGCTTTTTTAGAAGACCCTCCAACTTTTTATCCATAGGATCTTTGAAAGCACAACTGTCCTCAATAGGAATAGTTGTATGCTTAGCCAGGGTAGATATAGCTCCCTCCACCTTAGGGACTGTTTGCCAAGAATCCCGAACAGTGTCAGCTATAGGATACATTTTCTTAAAATTAGGAGAAGGTGAGAACGGGATACCCAGTCTTTCCCATTCCCGTGTTAAAATTTCCGAAATTCTCTTAGGAACCGGAAAAATATCAGAGTAAGAAGAAACCTCAAAGTATTTATCCATCTTACACAATTTCTCTGGTGGTACCACAATAGAGTCACAGTCATCCAGAGTCGCTAAAACCTCCCGAAGTAACAGGCGGAGGTGTTCAAGTTTAAATCTGAAGGACATGACGTCCGAGTCTGTCTGAGGCAACGCACTCCCTGAATCGGAAAGCTCCCCCTCAGATAAAGGCTCCCTACCCCCCAAATCAGATCCCTGGGAGGGTACATCGGAGATAGCCATCAAAGTCTCAGAAGTCGCAGGGACCAAAGTGGTTTCTGTCCTGCTGCGTTTGCCCTGTAATACTGGCAACTTGGATAAAACTTCTGTAAGGATGGATGACATAACTGCAGCCATATCCTGCAGAGTAAATGAAGTGGACGCACTTGAAGAACATGGCGTCACTTGAGTGGGTGTTAAGGGCTGTGACGCTTGGGGAGAAAGAATTGGCATACCATGAGTCTCATCCGTCTGAGAAACATCCTGCGCTATATCTTTATTGAGAAAAATTTGTTCTTTACATTGCAGTGCCCTCTCAGTGCATGAGAGACAAAAAGTAAGCGGGGGTTCCACAATGGCATTTAAACACATGGAACAAGTACTGGCTTCAAGGTCATCCATAGTAAAAAACAGAAACTGTAGACAGTTACTTCAAACACTTTGTATGCACAATCTATTTATTTAGCATAAAAACACTCCTTATGCACAATCTAGTAAGTTAGGAAATAAAACTACTGTGCCTTTAAGAAAAAATGAAAAAAAAACTTTTGCGCAGCACCCTTGTGCAGCTAAAGAAACACTAATAATTGTGGCTTGCAATAAAGATCGAAATTATTCGTATCCCATTAATAATCAAATTAACTTTGTTTAAAAATAACTGCACCTTCAAAATAAAAACTTCAGTTTTAAACCTCGCCACAGCTCTGCTGCGGCGCTTACCTGCCCCCTCACACTGAGACAACAAACGGTACCCGTGCAGCAAGCGTCTAGACCGCCTGAGTTCCACTACCCATGCGGTCCAGACAGAAGACACTGGAGTCGTCCGACCAACTCCCAGATAGGCACTGTGCTGCGTCTATTCGCGTGCGAAAAATGCCCCGCCCATCGTGGGCGTATCAAAGCGGAACTCTCGCGCGGCCCAAACCTTGTTTAATAAAAATAACAATCGAACCACCGGAGTATTGCATATCAAAAAGACAGTGCCCCACATGAAGCCAGTTCCCCTGTAACCATGCCGTGAGTATATACAGTATCTATGTGATCTGGAATTCACTCCGCAACCCCAGCGTCAGCCCACACATTAAAATGTTAATAAAGGTGAAATATACCCTTATACCGCACCCCATATCAATCATTATCCCATAATGATAGCATCCTTCTCTGTATACCCCCTTAGCTAGATACAATAGGTCAGCTTAGTGAGAGAGAGACAGTCCTTTCTGAGGTACCAAGTGTCACAGAAAAAAAAAAGACTGCACATACCTCCATGTTGAGTAACAACATGACTCGTCCCACACTGCAAGAGGTCCTTCATCTCCTCCCAGAATCTGTGGGAACAACTGGGTCTTAGATAAACTTGCTAAGACCATATGCATCAGGGCAGCCCCCATTGGAAGTCACAGAGGACGGATGTAATCTGCACAGACCCTATAGCTGTACCCTGAGAAAAACATAATTTATGCTTACCTGATAAATTTATTTCTCTTGTAGTGTATCCAGTCCACGGATCATCCATTACTTATGGGATATTCTCCTTCCCAACAGGAAGTTGCAAGAGGATCACCCAGCAGAGCTGCTATATAGCTCCTCCCCTAACTGTCATATCCAGTCATTCGACCGAAAACAAACAGAGAAAGGAGAAACCATAGGGTGCAGTGGTGACTGCAGTTTAATTAAAATTTAGACCTGCCTTAAAAGGACAGGGCAGGCCGTGGACTGGATACACTACAAGAGAAATAAATTTATCAGGTAAGCATAAATTATGTTTTCTCTTGTTAAGTGTATCCAGTCCACGGATCATCCATTACTTATGGGATACCAATACCAAAGCTAAAGTACACGGATGATGGGAGGGACAAGGCAGGATTAAGCGGAAGGAACCACTGCCTGAAGAACCTTTCTCCCAAAAACAGCCTCCGAAGAAGCAAAAGTATCAAATTTGTAAAATTTGGAAAAAGTGTGAAGCGAAGACCAAGTCGCGGCCTTGCAAATCTGTTCAACAGAGGCCTCATTCTTAAAGGCCCAGGTGGAAGCCACAGCTCTAGTAGAATGAGCTGTAATACTTTCAGGGGGCTGCTGTCCAGCAGTCTCATAGGCTAGGCGTATTATGCTCCGAAGCCAAAAGGAAAGAGAGGTTGCCAAAGCTTTTTGACCTCTCCTCTGTCCAGAGTAAACGACAAACAGGGTAGATGTTTGACGAAAATCTTTAGTAGCTTGTAAGTAAAACTTCAAGGCACGGACTACGTCCAGATTATGTAAAAGACATTCCTTCTTTGAAGAAGGATTAGGACACAATGATGGAACAACAATTTCTTGATTGATATTCTTGTTAGAAACCACCTTAGGTAAAAACCCAGATTTGGTACGCAGGACTACCTTATCTGCATGAAAAATCAGATAAGGAGAATCACATTGTAAGGCAGATAGCTCAGAGACTCTCAGAGCCGAGGAAATAACCATCAAAAACAGAACTTTCCAAGATAAAAGTTTAATATCAATGGAATGAAGGGGTTCAAACGGAACTCCTTGAAGAACTTTAAGAACCAAGTTTAAGCTCCACGGGGGAGCAACAGGCTAAATTCTAACCAAAGCCTGGCAAAATGCCTGGACGTCTGGAACCTCTGCCAGACGCTTGTGCAAAAGAATAGACAGAGCAGAAATCTGTCCCTTTAAGGAACTAGCTGATAATCCTTTGTCCAAGCCCTCTTGGAGAAAAGACAATATTCTAGGAATCCTAACCTTGCTCCATGAGTAATACTTGGATTCACACCAATAAAGATATTTACTCCATATCTTGTGGTAGATTTTCCTGGTAACAGGCTTTCGTGCCTGTATTAAAGTATCAATGACTGACTCGGAGAAGTCACGCTTTGATAGAATCAATCGTTCAATCTCCATGCAGTCAGTCTCAGAGAAATTAGATTTGAATGATTGAAAGGACCTTGTATCTGAAGGTCCTGTCTTAGAGGCAGAGTCCATGGTGGAAAGGATGACATGTCCACTAGGTCTGCATACCAAGTCCTGCGTGGCCATCAGAATCACCAATGCTCTCTCCTGTTTGATTTTGGCAATCAGTCGAGGGAGCAGAGGAAACGGTGGAAACACATAAGCCAGGTTGAAGAACCAAGGCGCTGCTAGAGCATCTATCAGCGTCGCTTCTGGGTCCCTGGACCTGGATCCGTAACAAGGAAGCTTGGCGTTCTGGCGAGACGCCATGAGATCCAACTCTGGTTTGCCCCAACGATGAATAAACTGAGCAAACACCTCCGGATGGAGTTCCCACTCCCCCGGATGGAAAGTCTGACGACTTAGAAAATCCGCCTCCCAGTTCTCCACGCCTGGGATATGGATTGCTGACAGGTGGCAAGAGTGGTACTCTGCCCAGCGAATTATCCTTGAGACTTCTAACATCCCTAGGGAACTCCTGGTTCCCCCTTGATGGTTGATGTAAGCCACAGTCGTGATGTTGTCCGACTGAAATCTGATGAACCTCAGTGTTGCTAACTGAGGCCAAGCCAGAAGAGCATTGAATATCGCTCTTAACTCCAGAATATTTATTGGAAGGAGTTTCTCCTCCTGAGTCCACGATCCCTGTGCCTTCAGGGAATTCCAGACTGCACCCCAACCTAGAAGGCTGGCATCTGTTGTTACAATTGTCCAATCTGGCCTGCGAAAGGTCATACCCTTGGACAGGTGTACCCGAGACAACCACCAGAGAAGAGAATCTCTGGTCTCTTGATCCAGATTTAGCAGAGGGGACAAATCTGTGTAATCCCCATTCCACTGACTCAGCATGCATAATTGCAGCGGTCTGAGATGAAGGCGCGCAAATGGCACTATGTCCATTGCCGCTACCATTAAGCCGATTACCTCCATACACTGAGCTACCGAAGGGCACGGAATGGAGTGAAGAACACGGCAAGCATTTAGAAGTTTTGATAACCTGGACTCCGTCAGGTAAATTTTCATTTCTACAGAATCTATAAGAGTCCCTAAGAAGGAGACTCTTGTGAGTGGGGATAGAGAACTATTTTCCTCGTTCACTTTCCACCCGTGCGACCTCAGAAATGCCAGAACTATCTCTGTATGAGACTTGGCAACTTGAAAGCTTGACGCCTGTATCAGGATGTCGTCTAGATACGGAGCCACCGCTATGCCTCGCGGTCTTAGAACCGCCAGAAGTGAGCCCAGAACCTTTGTAAAGATTCTCAGGGCTGTAGCCAACCCGAAGGGAAGAGCTACAAATTGGTAATGCCTGTCTAGAAAGGCAAACCTTAGAAACCGATGATGATCTTTGTGAATCGGTATGTGAAGGTAGGCATCCTTTAAGTCCACTGTGGTCATGTACTGACCTTCTTGGATCATGGGTAGGATGGTCCGAATAGTTTCCATTTTGAAAGATGGAACTCTGTGGAATTTGTTTAAGATCTTTAGATCCAAAATTGGTCTGAAGGTTCCCTCTTTTTTGGGAACCACAAACAGATTTGAATAAAAACCCTGTCCTTGTTCCGTCCGCGGAACTGGATGGATCACTCCCATAACTAGGAGGTCTTGCACACAGCGTAGGAATGCCTCTTTCTTTATCTGATTTGCAGATAGCCTTGAAAGATGAAATCTCCCTTGTGGAGGGGAAGCTTTGAAGTCCAGAAGATATCCCTGAGATATGATCTCCAACGCCCAGGGACCCTGAACATCTCTTGCCCACGCCTGGGCGAAGAGAGAAAGTCTGCCCCCTACTAGATCCGTCGCCAGATAGGGGGCCGTTCCTTCATGCTGTCTTAGAGGCAGCAGCAGACTTTCTGGCCTGCTTGCCTTTGTTCCAGGACTGGTTAGGTTTCCAGGCCTGCTTAGATTGAGCAAAAGTTCCCTCTTGTTTTGAAGCGGAGGAAGTTGATGCTGCACCTGCCTTGAAATTTCGAAAGGCACGAAAATTAGACTGTTTGGCCTTTGCTTTGGCCCTGTCCTGAGGAAGGGTGTGACCCTTACCTCCAGTAATGTCAGCAATAATTTCCTTCAAACCAGGCCCGAATAAGGTCTGCCCCTTGAAAGGAATGTTGAGTAATTTAGACTTCGAAGTCACGTCAGCTGACCAGGATTTAAGCCATAGCGCCCTACGCGCTTGGATGGCGAATCCGGAATTCTTAGCCGTTAGTTTAGTCAAATGAACAATGGCATCAGAAACAAATGAGTTAGCTAGCTTAAGTGTTCTAAGCTTGTCAATAATTTCAGTCAATGGAGCTGTATGGATGGCCTCTTCCAGGGCCTCAAACCAGAATGCCGCTGCAGCCGTGACAGGCGCAATGCATGCAAGGGGCTGTAAAATAAAACCTTGTTGAATAAACATTTTCTTAAGGTAACCCTCCAATTTTTTATCCATTGGATCTGAAAAAGCACAACTGTCCTCAACCGGGATAGTAGTACGCTTTGCTAAAGTAGAAACAGCTCCCTCCACCTTAGGGACCGTCTGCCATAAGTCCCGTGTAGTGGCGTCTATTGGAAACATTTTTCTAAATATAGGAGGTGGGGAAAAAGGCACACCCGGTCTATCCCACTCCTTGCTAATAATTTCTGTAAGCCTTTTAGGTATAGGAAAAACATCAGTACACACCGGTACCGCATAGTATTTATCCAGCCTACACAATTTCTCTGGTACTGCAACTGTGTTACAGTCATTCAGAGCAGCTAATACCTCCCCAAGCAACACACGGAGGTTCTCAAGCTTAAATTTAAAATTAGAAATCTCTGAATCAGGTTTCCCCGAATCAGAGATGTCACCCACAGACTGAAGCTCTCCGTCCTCATGATCTGCATATTGTGATGCAGTATCAGACATGGCCCTTACAGCATCTGCGCGCTCTGTATTTCTCCTAACCCCAGAGCAATCGCGCTTGCCTCTTAATTCAGGCAACCTGGATAATACCTCTGACAGGGTATTATTCATGATTGCAGCCATGTCCTGCAAGGTAATCGCTATGGGCGTCCCTGATGTAATTGGCGCCATATTAGCGTGCATCCCCTGAGTGGGAGGCGAAGGGTCTGACACCTGGGGAGGGTTAGTCGGCATAACTTCCCCCTCGTCAGAATCTTCTGGTGATATTTCTTTTATAGTTAAAGACTGATCTTTACTGTTTAAGGTGAAATCAATACATTTAGTACACATTCTCCTATGGGGCTCCACCATGGCTTTCAAACATAATGAACAAGTAGTTTCCTCTGTGTCAGACATGTTTAAACAGACTAGCAATGAGACTAGCAAGCTTGGAAAACACTTTAAACAAGTTTACAAGCAATATAAAAAAACGTTACTGCACCTTTAAGAAACACAAATTTTGTCAAAATTTGAAATAACAGTGAAAAAAGGCAGTTACACTAACAAAATTTTTACAGTGTATGTAACAAGATAGCAGAGCATTGCACCCACTTGCAAATGGATGATTAACCCCTTAATACCCAAAACGGAATAATAAAAGACAAAAACGTTTTTTCAAACAGTCACAACAACTGCCACAGCTCTACTGTGGCTTTTTACCTCCCTCAAAAACGACTTTGAAGCCTTTTGAGCTCTCCAGAGATGTCCTGGATCATGCAGGAAGAAGCTGGATGTCTGTGTCTGTAATTTTTGCTGTGCAAAAAAAAAAAAACGGCAAAATAGGCCCCTCCCACTCATATTACAACAGTGGAAAGCCTAAGGAAACTGTTTCTAGGCAAAATTCAAGCCAGCCATGTGGAAAAAAACTAGGCCCCAATAAGTTTTATCACCAAATACATATAAAAACGATTAAACATGCCAGCAAACATTTTATATTACATTTTTATAAGAGTATGCATCTCTATTAATAAGCCTGATACCAGTAGCTCTCACTGCATTTAAGGCTTTACTTACATTACTTCGGTATCAGCAGCATTTTCTAGCAAATTCCATCCCTAGAAAAATATTAACTGCACATACCTTATTGCAGGAAAACCTGCACGCCATTCCCTCTCTGAAGTTACCTCACTCCTCAGAATATGTGAGAACAGCCATGGATCTTAGTTACTTCTGCTAAGATCATAGAAAATGCAGGCAGATTCTTCTTCTAAATACTGCCTGAGATAAACAGTACACTCCGGCACCATTTAAAAAGAACAAACTTTTGATTGAAGAATAAACTAAGTATAAAACACCACACTCCTCTTACGACCTCCATCTTGGTTGAGGCTTGCAAGAGAATGACTGGATATGACAGTTAGGGGAGGAGCTATATAGCAGCTCTGCTGTGGGTGATCCTCTTGCAACTTCCTGTTGGGAAAGAGAATATCCCATAAGTAATGGATGATCCGTGGACTGGATACACTTAACAAGAGAAAATAGTACACACTGGCACCATTTAAAAATAATAAACACTTGATTGAAGAATCCAAACTAACACCTCACTTTACCTCTTCCTATCACTAACACAGACAAAGAGAATGACTGGAGTGGGAGGGAAGGGAGGAGCTATATGTATACAGCTCTGCTGTGGTGCTCTTTGCCTCCTCCTGCTGACTAGGAGACGTAATCCCATAAGTAAGGATGAAATTCGTGGACTCGTCATATCTTGTAAAAGAAAGTAAAACTATACACAAATAATATATCTATATGAGCTGGGCGATTGTGGTTATGTGTATAAACTGTGCTCTATATATGTATTAAATATTGTATTATTATTTAAATAAACATGTTTTTAATTTTTGGCATTTTTTTTAGGAAGGTTTATCTTAAAATATGTTTGCATGAAATAAAGGTTATCATGATAATATAGCTGTCTTTAGTATGCATGATACTAATTTTTATAGTTTACTGTACCTTTAATGTCATTTGATTTGATTAGATCCTACCTCTCGGAATGCATCTCTCAGCTCCTTCACTCCAATCATGTCAGCAGTTTCCGCCAGAAGTTTTGGTCCCATCAGCTCTACAAAGTCTTCAAAGTCCACTTTACCACCTGCTGTGAGAATATGCACGGTTACTTGATTATAAAATTGACTATTTTGTATTGCATATTAACATGTAATGCTGACTGTCCACAATATAGAAACAAATGTTTTGCTAAATCAATATATCCAGAGAAGCTCATGATGTCAGAAAATGCTGTAGACAGAGAGAGGCACATAGTAATTTTCTGAAGCAGAACACATCCAGACACAAAATGCACAATCTATTTTTAGTAAGCAATGTTGCACACATCATAATGCACAGTACTGTAAAATAAGTGCAAACTGGCAGTAGACTTAGCAGTCAAGCAAATAGGACTTGGACCAAGGGACCGGAATGTATGGGGGCCCACCAATGGCATAGCCAAGGCTGTCAGTGCACTGCCTATACTCACATTAACAGCTGGTTAACTCAGATAGCACAGCGGTGACAGCTGAGCTGTGCTTGCAGTTGTTATGGTGAGTGAGCAGGTGGGAGCAGGCAGGCAAATTTCAGTATGAGACCACACATTGAGTGCCTACAACCTTTCCCCCAGCTCTTTTCAAAGATTAGCTAGTGCAGCTGCAGCACTGATTGCTGCACTAGTGATTGTGAGCTGGGGCAAGTGACAGATGATCAGAAGCTAGCACAGTACTGCTAGCTGTGCTAGCAGTAACTTAACAGTTAAGGGTGGGAGGAGTAAAGGCCCTTTCCTTGTCCCTGGAGTGGAGACCCTAGTTCTGGACGGAGGCCCTGGCCCTGGTGTGGGTGCCCTGTGCCTTGAGGGGGTCTCTGTTGCTCTGGATGCCTGGCATGTGGGGTTTATCTTTAGATGGTGGGGTGTCTGTGGGGAGCTGGAGGTTGGGGGGGCTTCTCCCTGGAGGTTGGGGATCCTGGTAGGGGTTGGAAGGGAGGCAGTGGGGTGAGGGAGCCGAATAGGTGGTGGGGGGCTTTACATCATTTTTTGCCTAGGGGCCCTTGTTGGTACATATGTAGAAATATAATTTCATAACTGTAAGCACCCTTGAACCCCAAGACAGAACATGCTGTGATCTGTCATTGAAGAAAATGCAGCATGTCTCAAGAAAGAACAGGACACAAGGAGGAACTGTTAGCATTTTAACTTTGCAGTGCTACTCCACTTCAGGCAGCGCTGCTCCACATCAGGCTATTCTATTTAAACAGCGCTGTACTCTGATCGCAATATGTAAGTTTTTCTTAACATAGTGAAGCACTGTTTGAAGAGGACAGTCAAATACAGAGCAGCACTGCAAAGTGGTAGTGCATTTGATTGATGACCATCAATGCTTTAGTGTAACTGCCTAATTTAAAACTGAATTTAATTTCAAACTGCAGAAAATGTTTCACTAAAAAAAACTCTTATTGCAGAAAGTGAAAAAAAGTTCTGTTAAGGGGGTTGTGTGGGGCGATGGGGTCCCATACGTTGTTATTTTAAAGTAGTATACATCCAAATTAAATGATTGTTTAACTATATGATAATTCGATATATCTAAAGATCTAATTTCCAGATATGGGGAGAGCCATCTACTGATACAGTGGTGCTATAAATAATTTAACCTATCTCAGAACCTCAATGTTTGGCCTATATAGAAGGAGGACAGGATTAACTTAACTATATAGACTGATAAATGAAGCAATAGTTGTACTTGGAAAAAGTAAACAAGCATTATACTATTAGAATGCATACTTAGACAACAGGTAAATTGACATAAATAAGAACGCTTAAAGAAACCTTTTTTACGTAAAACGATTATAAAGTGGTGTAGTATAATATTAATACAGTCAAAAACATTACCTACGATATTTCAAGTATACACAAACTAACCTGTAATGTCAGACAAGTGAATGGGGAAGTGCAATTATATACAATAAAGTTGATAAAAGTACGCTTTTAATAATATATGATCAACTAGATATCAGTTGCTCAGTCAGAGCGACATTTTGCAATATAAGAATTTGCTGATTTATATGTAAGATGATAGAGCGTTACAACAGTATAACCAAACAATAAGAGAAGTACACTAACAGTCAGTGGCAACACTGTTAATTATTTACAGCAGTCATTGATAAATGCAACGATAAAATAGCTGACAAATTTACTCAAGTGTACCAACTGCTCAGATAGAGCGCCATCCCTCAGTATAAGGATTCACAACTTGCCAATTCACACACAAACACGTCAAAGGGTAACAACGCAACAAGTATAATCCACCAATACATGAAGCACACTGACAACTAGTAACAACAAAACAGCTGACAATTTATTTAAAGGGACATTAAATCCACAATTTGTCTTTCATGATTCAGATAGAGGATACAATTTTAAACAACATTCCAATTTACTTCTATTATCTGATTTGCTTCAATATTTTGATATCCTTTTTTTAAGAAATAGCAATGCACACAGATGAGCCAATCACACGAGGCATCTATGTGCAGCCACCAATCTGCAGCTACTTAGCCTATCTAGAATGCTTTTCAGAAAAGGATATCAAGAGAATGAAGCAAATTAGATAATAGAAGTATATTAGAAAGTTGTTTAAAATTGCATGCTCTTTCTAAATCATGAAAGAAAAAATATGGGGTTCATGTCCCTTTAAGTGTATCAACTGCTCGGATAGGGCGCTGTCCCGCAGTATAAGGACTCATAACGTGTCAATTCATACATAAATACGTTAAAGAGCAAAGCGTAACAAATGTAATCCACCAACAAATGAAGTATACCGATAACTAGTTGAAACACTGCCAAGTATTTATTGCAGTCAGTAACAACTGTAACAATATAAACAAACACATCCAAGTGTAATAATTTAGTCATTATTTTTAAACCAAATCCTATCCACCTGAACAGATACATAATCTGAACATACCCAGTTCATGTGCATTAACGATTACATTAACGATTACTTTAGGTATTACCAGAGGATTAGCAAGCACTGTTGATCACACTTTATATGCACACAGAACTGGAAAGTGTATGACACAATTCCAAACACCTTAGAGGATTATGAAATTGAAACTTATTATATAGCCCACTTTTCATTTGCCACCCCATATGTGGAGATCCTTTTCTGATAACCAGTGAGTCATGATATCACATTTATGCAATAAAGGCCAGATAAGCAATTACCAGGTCCCACTGTTACTCTCACATACCAATTAAGCCGGATAGGGATTTTTAATTTGTTTGTGTTCACCCATCTTTTAAGTGTTCAAATAAAGTTTATTTTAAATATTTTCTTTGCCTCTACGATCAGTCTGGGCAAAGAGTGCTAAAGAAGCATTTCTTTCTAAGGAACTCTAATCCCAATTGTTCATAATGTTTCAAATACAGAGCAGCACTGCAAAGTGGTAGTGCATTTGATTGATGACCATCAATGCTTTAGTGTAACTGCCTAATTTAAAACTGAATTTAATTTCAAACTGCAGAAAATGTTTCACTAAAAAAACTTATTGCAGAAAGTGAAAAAAAGTTCTGCCTCTGGGCCCTTGAAATTAATTTAGAGTTTAGCTGACCATATAACATTATAGATATGGTTGAAAGAAGACAAAAGTCTATTGAGTTCAGCCTTTACAGATATTCTTTGATCCCTGTTTTAACAACACAAGCTTTGCAAAGAGAACTGGCATTAAAATCCTATTCTTTTAATTTAAGCAATCATGGATTTTGTTTTAGCAAAAATATATCTAAGCACTTTTTAAATGTACCTACTGTATTGCAGACTCTAACACCTTAGCCAAAGAGTTCCATAATTTGATTGATGTTACAGTGCTATTTGTGTAGCCCCACTCAGGAACCTTTTTAGTTCTGCAATGCCCTTTCTAATCATTTGTCCCCAAAACTGTGCTCCATATTTAAGGTAAAGTCTTACAAGGGATTTATTTAGAGGCACACTTTTGCATTATTCCTTTAAATCTATTTTTATAATGTTAATATTGTAATTGCCTGAGATGCTGAGGCAGTTTGTTTTCTACAATTTACCCTAAATCTTTTTCTACCTCTGTTTCCCCATTTACGTATATTTTATATTTACTTACTGAATATGAGCCCAAAGCAGATGATCTGCATATACAGTACCTATCCTGAAAAAACCTTGCACATTACAACAGATGGGGCCAGATTCCGAGTGTGCTTGAACAGTTACGCGCAAGCAATATCGAGTTTATCGTGGCTGTTTGCACACGTCGGAAGGAGCGCTTATATTAAAAGTTAAAAGTAAATGCGAATGTGTGAGCACAGTCACAATTTATGCTAGATTGAATACCAGGATCTCAGAGCTTTGGTTAACTGTTTTGAAAAACATACAAGTGCCACAAAACACATCAAAAATAGATTACGAAGTACAATTACACTCATAATAACACTACCTGATAAAAATATTAAAATAAAATATTGCACAAAAAAGTTATAAGGACTCAAAGATATGAGGTCTCAGGTGTTAGAAAAAAAGGCATGCAAAGGGCTTTAACATAGATACATACATATACATGTCTAAAGATGGAAGTGTGTGTATATATATATATATATATATATGTGTGTGTGTGTGTGCGTGTCTATATGTGTGTACATACAGTATGTATTTATATGTGTATTTATGCATTTACAGACATATACACATATAAACACATAAATACATATGTACATACATATATTCATATGTATAAGTGCATTGAATCACTTTCCAGCTAATTAGCTGAAAACATGTAAAAACATATTTATGCAATATTCATACCACATGCGTACTTGTGCAACTCAAGCATCCCCATAAGAATCAGCGGTATAAAATAAATCATCGCTTGAGTTGCACAAGTACACATGTGGTCTATATGCTCACCTGTCCGTGTGCCCTGGTGTACATTGGAAAGACGATTACCTCCTTTCGAGACCGGATGGCAAACCATCGTTTTGCGATCCGAGAGGCATTAAAAAATGGAGAGTCAGACCAACCCGTGGCACGCCATTGTGTACAACTGAAACACTCTGTGTCCAGCATTAGATCTATGCTTATAGATCATATCCCCCCTAATCCAAGGGGAGGGGATAGAGGTAAGAAGTTACTCCAACGTGAAAGCCGATGGATCTTTAAATTGGACACTCTGGCCCCAAAGGGACTTAACACCACCTTGGATTTTAGCCCTTTCTACTAAATATTACATATCTCTACTGACTATGTTTTCCCAGTAGTTTGATGGTTGGAGGGTGTCCGCTTACTCTACATATATATTCTACTATACTCCAAGTTGCCTGAAGTAAGCATTGGTTCCATAACTTTTACTTATACAACAGTGGTTTTCTATGTGTGGACTAAGATGTCACTCAAACAGGACAGTTTTGGGTTACAGATTTAGTAACATGATCATATGTGTGTATTTTTTACACTTTTGGTTAAACAATATTATGCTATTAATATGATACACATGACGATCTGTCCAGTTAGTTCTTTCTTTGGTCCACGCATTGACTACCCTGTTGTTAAATTGTCCCATGGTTTTAGGGATTTAACATCTGCTGCCCTATGTAAGGGAATACCCGGTGAGTCTGCGGTTACGCTGGTTAACTTGTTTACTTGTTGCCGTTAGAAACAGTTCTCTTAGACATTGCACCTTCTTCCTGACATGCGCACAGCCGCATCGGGTATTCCCCATTCCTTTGCCGCCTGATGCTTAGACATTGCTATGGCAACGCCGTGCCATGCGTCATCACGCTAGGCACAATTAGCGTGTCAGCGTGACGTCAGTAGTGGACCTCCAGGAGGGTGATGCGGAGGTTTGGCGGCAAAATAGAGAGAGTTTGGATAAGTATATATAGGATGTTTTTAAATATGTACATATTGATTCTTTCTGGGGTGTGGAGCTGCACTCTGGTGGTGTGTTATCTTGTAGTTTTGACATTGACAAAGGCACAATGCAGTGCCGAAACGTTTGTCCTTTTTAACCTGATGCAATAAAATTATTTACATTTTATTATAAAGTCCAGTGAGTGCCTGCTGTTTGGATACATTTTATATATATATATATATATATATATATATATATATATATATATATATATATATATATATATATATATATATATATATATATATATGTTTTTACCAAAAACTTTTGGATATATATTGAAATATGTATTTATGA
This sequence comes from Bombina bombina, assembly GCF_027579735.1. NCBI lineage: Eukaryota > Metazoa > Chordata > Amphibia > Anura > Bombinatoridae > Bombina > Bombina bombina. The sequence goes on along the minus strand of NC_069507.1, from coordinate 125,298,528 downwards.
ATAAAACATTGAAATATAAAATATTTATTTTTTTATGTCGGTTTAATGCACTTAAGAAAATGCGATCGGGTTAGCGTGTGAGTAGGGTTTTTTTCTCCACTTTTCACGCTCCATTGAAGTCTATGTGAGAATATGTTAATGCAGTCATGATATTCTAAGTTTGGCTTTTTGCGCTCGTGTTAGCGCACAAGCAAAAACGTTGACTTACGCGCGGTAGACGCACGCAGAGTTAACATGCAAGCGGGATTGATAAATAGTGCTCCACTAGTAATCTGGCCCTTGATTAGTCATGCCCTGGAGATGATTCCCAATTTTTTTTTTTTTTTTTAAAGATTTTTTATTGAAGTTTCAAAAAGCACAAAGAATACAAAATACAACATTTGCCCAATCATAAAATTAACATTAGAGTACAACACAACAATTTTGAAACCCCTTATATCTGTTAGGCTAGTAGAGGAGTAACTGAACTATATATCAAGTTAAATCATACAATTTTAGGGCTCACAGAAATAAACATAACCATAGTAATACCATAAGGCCAGCCCTAACATGTAGAAACCTATGTTGTGTCTGGGGAGGTGTCAGATATATGCTTGGGCGAACTGAAATGAAACTTCATTTTAAATTTTAATAATTGTAATCTGGTCTCCACATCTCTAGGTTGAATAAAATGAGAATTTCTGTGATGATGTGGGGAGTTAGCTTGTAGGGTGACCATAAGTAGGTCATAGAGCACTGGAAGGAAGAGGGATTACAGTGGGCCAGAGCCACTCGAGTTGTGGGAGGGGGAAGGGATGGGGGAGGAAAAAGCAGGGGGGGCAGAGCCTAATTTGGGGAGGCTGCAGTATGGGTTTGTTTATAAATCTGTGCATGCCATATATGTACACAGCAATGGCTAAGATAGGAAACTATGAGAGGCGTCCTATGTGCTATGTGTATCCATGGGGTGAGGGTATATATATCATTGGAGGCTGGGGAGGGGGGGAGAGCAGAACACTCTATGTACCCCCTGAGTGAAGTTATGTTGTAGTTGGAGTGATGAGACCCAAAATACGGATACATATAAAACTAGCAAATAAACAATTTCAGCAAGTGCAGGAACATTAGACCATAACACAGGAGGATCAAACACAGTAGAATTCTGATAGAAAATAAAAACTAAGACGAACTGTTAAGCTAGGAGATGAAGCCATTACAGTATACATAACAAACGGTATATATGTATAAGATTGAGACCTTTATCCGACCTCAGCATCGAACAGGCCTGAGGAGGGCACAAGGGATTGCAGCTGCTGTAATCAAGGATTTTAAAGGGGACATAAAGGAATTAGGGAGATTCAACCTCAGTTATAACATTAGAATACTACCAACTGCTGCAAACAGTGCAGGAAGCCCCAAAACCGCATGTTTAGTATAATAATAAAAAACTTGCAAGCTGGAGGAAGGAGTCTGATTGAGATTATAGCCTTATCATTTTGCTCTGTTGTCAGATTTATTGTAAGATAAAGGCTGTGTAAACATTGCTGAGTATGCAGTAGTAACTGTCAATACAGGATGTGGATAGGGTTATAGCTACTACCCCTAGGGGTCCTTAAAGTATATATTTCTAGTCATTCAAAACTCTAGTAATGTCCCTTCATATAAATGCTTGGATTAGCTGCCATATTTGATGGTGGGTTAGATGCGTGTACCATTAGGACATCAGCTCTATTATCTCAGTATGTATCCAATGTACCCTATCTGTCCATGTTGCTAAGGGATAAATGGAGCTTAGTGGTATTAGATATAATTTGAGATATCAGTATAGCTTGTAAACACTGAACAGTACCCAACATGCCAGCTGTATATTTTAAACTATACATTTTGCCTATACCTAGTCACACATTTAAGATATGAGTTCTCTACCGGGCTACATACATAGTCTTAGACCAATACTTGCTATCTGGGGGAGCAACATAAGTATCCTAGTTGGTCATTGTAAACTGTTCTAGTATAAGGATACTCCCTCATACACAATAACTGTAAACCGCAAGAAAAGATGAAGAGAATAGATTATACACTATGGCAGTACAGGCATACAAGATAGTTACATATCCATAATAAGGCATCATATTAGAATAATAAGACCACCCCCAATCTAACAAATGTATTCAACTATGGGGCTAGTATTTGACAAAATATAATTTCAATAAAGCCATAGATGAACAAGTAGGGGGTTCCAACCATATATGCAGAAGAGAGTAGCATTTGAACATTTGTAGCCAGGTTACAACAGGTGCATACTTTTTTATTTATTTATTTATTTTTTATTTTTTATAAAACTAGGTACCAGGCCAGCAACTTGGGAACCACTCACAGGTCAAGAATGCCGCATGTAGGCTGACCCCGCAAAATCCTAGAGAGTTATTAGCTGGGCGATATATTAGATAGATTCAAGCTTGCTGGAACATAAAGTAAGGGGACTCAACATGGTGCTGTTTCAAGCGGCAAGTCCCAGACACAAGAGCAAAGTTTGTGGTAACTGAAAGGACTTCTGCCCCAGAGTGTCTGTTCGACATTATCAGCCAATTTAACCTATTCCTAACTTTCTAAACCACCCAGCGTTATATGGAGCGTCAAGTTTGTAACTTCTCAGTCCGTCAACCAGTTTTGACGTGGTCAGTGGAAGATTCATGCTGGGTGTATGCGGTAGATCTGGATAGGTCCTCCTCATAAATGCTGTCTCTAAGTGGATTCCATAAGTGGCATGAGACACCTTTACAAGGAAGAGATGGAGGGTGTTCCGTTCGTGACTGAAGAGGTTTTGTGCGCTATATGTGATCCCCAGCTTGGGAGCTATTTTTAGCAAGAGAGGCTTGTTACAATGGTCCCGGGTAGGAGCAGTGTCAATAATGGAGTGCAGCTCCGATCTGAAGAGCTTTGCTTGGGATATAGGCTGTAGCTCTATGTGAGTAGCGGAGGGAGGTTTGGCTATAGGCTGGTATTTCAGATTGTCGCAACGTGTATTATCCTGTAAGCGTGTGCTTACTTGTCTCATAAGCGCTGACCTGTTGCTAGGCTGTTGTATGACTGCGACCCAGTCTGAGAGGCTCACCTCTGAATCTACTAGACCTCCCATGTTGGTCTCAAACTCCGCTGAAGTCACTGTGATCAAAGAGCGGTGGGCCTCTGTCGGTGTCTCCTGGGTGCCGGTCCGGATCTCTAAGTGGAAGTTTACCTCTGCAGATTGTCCGGGAGTCACTGGGGTCTGGCGCTGTAACATAGTTAATTCTCGCTTGAGCTCCCAAAAGTGCCTATCCATGTTGGCTGAAAAGGCTTCCAAGGCACTTATAATCGCTGCGGTGATGGTAGGTGGCGCAAATCAATGCTGATTCCCTGTGGTGAAGCGTTAATATCTCAATGTTTATTGTTAGTTACGTGAATTCCGTGGTGAATTCTATTAGCTATGTCTGAATTATGATAGTGTCGATTTCTATTAATATTATAGATTTCTAATAATAATATACTCCTTATATAAATATAAATAAAATAAAAAATGCCTTAAGTTGGATTATAAAAAACAATTTATTTTCACAAATGTTTAAAATGTATACACTTTATGTGCTATTGACACCGGTGTCTAAGGTTACTATAAAAGATACTAAAATTGGACAAGCTAAAAATAAAACAAAATACAATTTCAAGTTAAAATGATATAGTTTCAAGTTTACAATGATACTTTTACGTTGAGTATTTTTGTTACACTTTGCTAATTTCCACAGTGTGGCCTAATTTCAACGGTATGTTACAATCTTATTGACATTCATATGCTTTAGCATTGGACTGTTATTAGTCACAGTCTTTTGACGAACTGACCTTACAGTATTGGCCAGGTATATGTGATAGTACACTATATTCTAGTAGTGCTGGTTGTACTGTTTTATCAGTGCTCTAAAGTACCTTGAAATGTATCCGTCTGTTGTTGCTGTATCCGTTGGGGAATGTTGCGGTTAAATATATGCCGCTACTTGGTTCCCTTCAGTGTGTCTGTTTAATGACACGTTATAAGTATACTGCGGTTAAATAAATGCCGCTGCTTGAGATGACTGGGTTCGATGGGTGAGTGGAGATGTTAAATCTCTCAGGCGGTTAAATATATGCCGCTGCGGTGACTTTGTTGCAGTATAAGCTCTACCTGCAATAAAAAAGTGTGGATGTTGTTATACCCACTGACGTGAGTGTTTCTGGGGTTTTTCGTGACCGCTTGAAGTGTTGTCGGTCAGTGACCGATCAGGTTCTTCAAGGGTGATGGTTCCTGATATTTTGTTCGTCGGGTGTGAGATCTTTATCACTTCAGTTGTTGAGACTTCTGCTTCCGTTTACCGTCGGTCAGTGACCGATCTGCCTGTTGTGCTTGGATGTTTAGATGGAAGCGCTCTTCTTGTGTCCTGTGGTCTTTGCAAATCTGTGTGAGGTTGCTCGGGTATCAACGCGTTTCGGCTTCAAAGCCTTTCTCAAGATACCAGATAGGTGGATTAGCCTACTATTTATACCTGTTTCGGTTAACTGTTAAACTGCCAGTATGGTGTCATTCCAGTTTTCACTTTGGTTAGTTCGTGATTTCGTGGATGTTAGCATTCAACATGACTTATTTTTCTTACGTGCTTCCACACTTTTTTATTGCAGGTAGAGCTTATACTGCAACAAAGTCACCGCAGCGGCATATATTTAACCGCCTGAGAGATTTAACATCTCCACTCACCCATCGAACCCAGTCATCTCAAGCAGCGGCATTTATTTAACCGCAGTATACTTATAACGTGTCATTAAACAGACACACTGAAGGGAACCAAGTAGCGGCATATATTTAACCGCAACATTCCCCAACGGATACAGCAACAACAGACGGATACATTTCAAGGTACTTTAGAGCACTGATAAAACAGTACAACCAGCACTACTAGAATATAGTGTACTATCACATATACCTGGCCAATACTGTAAGGTCAGTTCGTCAAAAGACTGTGACTAATAACAGTCCAATGCTAAAGCATATGAATGTCAATAATATTGTAACATACCGTTGAAATTAGGCCACACTGTGGAAATTAGCAAAGTGTAACAAAAATACTCAACGTAAAAGTATCATTGTAAACTTGAAACTATATCATTTTAACTTGAAATTGTATTTTGTTTTATTTTTAGCTTGTCCAATTTTAGTATCTTTTATAGTAACCTTAGACACCGGTGTCAATAGCACATAAAGTGTATACATTTTAAACATTTGTGAAAATAAATTGTTTTTTATAATCCAACTTAAGGCATTTTTTATTTTATTTATATTTATATAAGGAGTATATTATTATTAGAAATCTATAATATTAATAGAAATCGACACTATCATAATTCAGACATAGCTAATAGAATTCACCACGGAATTCACGTAACTAACAATAAACATTGAGATATTAACGCTTCACCACAGGGAATCAGCATTGATTTGCGCCACCTACCATCACCGCAGCTAATTTGTATAAAACATTGGGATAAAGTTTTATAAGGTGTGCACTATTCCCGCCTTAGTATCAGTCCAACCACTATCAAAAACGCACTTATAATCGCTGCCATCTCCAAAAGGCTTATGTCGTATATAATCCACAAGATGGCCGCTTTAGAGTTGTTGCTAGTCAAGGCCTCCTATAAGTATTAAGATTTATGATCTCTCCTGGGGTTCAAATAAAGTTTGCCTGGCTCAGTGGGCTCCCCGATTACTCAGATGTGTCAAAAGTTTATGGTCTGATATGCCGAGCAGCCAAATACGATATTTTAGGTATATGAATTGTAAGAGCTGAATGAAAGTGCGACCGCTCGGCTGCTAGGCTAGCTCCGCCCCCGATTCCCAATTTTTTAAATCTACTTGGTACAAACACAAAACAAGAGTATTATGCGCAAAAGGAATATTGTGGCCCTTTAAGAATATTGATTCAGAGATCAAATCAAACAAAAGGTTTCAAAGATAGATACAGAGTTAAGGAGCGCTGGTCTATAGGGGAATATATATATATATATATATATATATATAAAATATATACTGTATATATATATATATATATATATATATATATATATATATATATATATATATATATATATATATATATATATATATATATATATATATCTTTTGATATAACCCCAAATAGACCTGCTAAACAATACAATTCAGGTCAGGTAGTATGCTAATATGGCAAAATGTAGTATCACATATGTAAATTTAATAAAAACTATATATCAATCTTAAAAACATTCATCACTAATAGATGCAGAAAAAGTGGATGCACAAACAAAAAAAAAAGAAATATACATTCACAATAAAACCATATATTCACATTAAAAACTCATTTCAATCTTATAGAATATTAATCTCCTTACACCCCAAAACTATGCCTAAATATACTAAAGCTTGGGAAAGAGAATTACATACAAAACTATCACCTAAAGACTGGCAAATATTATTTAGACAGATGGGAAAGTCCCCCTCATCCATGAGCATCACTGAAACCAACATGAAGATATTAACCCGGTGGTATTTATATCTGAATATACAACGTAGATGCCTAAAAGCATCGATACTATTGAGATGTACACAATGCATAACGGGAAAGAAAGGGGAAAATGCTAAGGGCTAGATTACGAGTTTTGCGCTATGAAGGGTGCGGTGCTAACTTGCACGTTATTGTCACTGCTCACTTCCCTACTTTTAAAAACCCGGCGTTAACAGGCAAGAAGTGAGCGTAGAGCAAAATTGAGCTCCATACCGCACTCCAATACCAGCGCTACTAAAAGCTGCGGTGAGCTGGTTTAACGTGCTCGTGCACGATTTAACCATAGACATCAATGGGTAGAGCCGGGTGAGAAAAAGTCTAACACCTGCAATAAAGCAGTGTAACGCTCAGTAACGCAGCCCCATTGATTCCTATGGGGAAACTAAATTTATGTTTACACCTAACACCCTAACATGAACCCGAGTCTAAACACCCCTAATCTTACACTTATTAACCCCTAATCTGCCGCCCCGACATCGTCAACACCTACATAATGTTATTAACCCCTAATCTGCCGCTCCGGACATCGCCGCCACTATAATAAACATATTAACCCCTAAACCGCCGCACTCCCGCATCTCAAACACTATTTAAATATTATTAACCCCTAATCTGCCGCCCCCAACATCGCCGCCATCTATCTACATTTATTAACCCCTAATCTGCCGCCCCCAATGTCCCCGCCACTATACTAAATTTATTAACCCCTAAACCTAAGTCTAACCCTAACACCCACTAACTTAAATATAATTAAAATAAATCTAAATAAAACCTACTATTAATAACTAAATTATTCATATTTAAAAATAAATACTTACCTATAAAATAAACCCTAAAATAGCTACAATATAGGGGCGGCAGATTAGGGGTTAATAATATTTAAATAGTGTTTGAGATGCCTTAGTTACATTGTATCTAGCTTAGGGTTTATTTTTATTTTACAGGCAAGTTTGTATTTATTTTAACTAGGTAGAATAGTTACTAAATAGTTATTATCTATTTACTAACTACCTAGCTAAAATAAATACAAATTTACCTGTAAAATAAAACCTAACCTTAGTTACACTAACACCTACACTACAATTAACACCTACACTACAATTAAATAAATTACCTAAATTACAAAAAAACCCCCCACTATATTACACAAAATAAAAAAAGACATTATCAGATATTTAAACTACTTACACCTAATCTAATAGCCCTATCAAGATAAAAAAGCCCCCCCAAAATAAAAAAAACCTAGCCTAAACTAAACTACCAATAGCCCTTAAAAGGGCTTTTTGCGGGGCATTGCCCCAAAGAAATCAGCTCTTTTACCTGTAAAAACCCCCACCACCCACACAACCAACCCCCCAAATAAAACCCTAACTAAAAAAACCTAAGCTCCTCATTGCCCTGAAAAGGGCATTTGGATGGGCATTGTGCTTAAAAGGGCATTTAGCTCTTTTTCAATTGCCCAAACCCCTAATCTAAAAATAAAACCCACCTAATAAACCCTTAAAAAAACCTAACGCTAACCCCCGAAGATCCACTTACAGTTTTGAAGAACGGACATCCATCCTCAACGAAGCCGGGAGAGGTCTTCATCCAAGCGGCAAGAAGTCCTCAACGAAGTCAGGAGAAGTCTTCATCCAAGCCGGCAGAAGTGGTCCTCCAGATGGGCAGAAGTCTTCATCCAGACGGCATCTTCTATCTTCATCCATCCGGTGCGGCTCCATCTTCAAGACATCCGGCGCGGAGCATCCTCTTCTTCCAATGACTAACGACGAATGAAGGTTCCTTTAAGTGACTTCATCCAAGATGGCGTCCCTTGAATTCCGATTGGCTGATAGAATTCTATCAGCCAATCAGAATTAAAGGTGATAAATTCATATTGGCTGATGCAAGGCTTCAATCCTATTGGCTGATTGAAACAGCCAATAGAATGCGAGCTCAATCCTATTGGCTGATTGGATCAGCCAATAGGATTGAAGCTCAGCCCTATTGGCTGATTGCATCAGCCAATAGGAATTTTTCACCTTTAATTCCGATTGGCTGATAAATCACCAATGCCAGTCTACCTTGCTTGTGCTGCTGAGTTTATAGACTTTTTGATTGTTTGGAGTCTTTAAGCAGTGGCTCCTTCAGCTTGCACACCGACAGCCACTGGTGCTGGAGAATATATTGCTCTAAAGAGCATCTATCAAGACGGCGGTCAAGACGGCCTGCAGATCTTTTTACCTTGACCCGTACCTTGGAAGCTTGGTGTTCTGCCAAAAGGCCATCAAATCCAACTCTGGCACCCCCCATTTGAGGGTTAACATGGAGAACACTTCCGGATGGATAGCACATTCCCCAGGATGACATTTCTGTCTGCTCAGAAAATCCGTTTCCCAGTTGTCCACTCCTGGAATGTGGATGGCAGATAGACAGCAATTGTGAGCTTCCAAACACTGAACAATTCGAGCCACCTCCTTCATGGCTACAGAACTCAGAGTTCCTCCCTGGTGGTTGATGTAGGTTATATTATTGTCTAACTGGAACCTGATAAACCGGGCTAAGGACAACTGAGGCCAAGCCATCAGAGCATTGTAAATTGCTCTCAACTCCAAGATGTTTATGGGGAGAGCAGACTCCTCCCGAGTCCACAGTCCCTGCACCTTTGAGTCCCAGACTGCTCCCCAGCCCAGCAGGCTGGTGTCCGTGGTCACAATCATACAGGAAGATCTCCGAAAGTATGTGCCCTGAGACAGATGATCCTGAGAAAGCCACTACAGGAGAGAGTCTCTTGTCGACTGATCTAGATCTATCCTCTATGACAGATTCAATTAGTCCCTGTTCTATTGTCTGAGCATGCATAACTGCAGAGCTCTCAAATGGAATCGAGCAAAAGGGATGATGTCCATGGAAGCGACTATCAGACCAATTACCTCTATACATTGAGCCACTGATGACTGAACAGTAGACTGCAGAGCAAGGCAAGAGGAAAGAATTTTGTATTTCCTGACCTCTGTCAGAAATATTTTCATAGATAGGAAATCTATTATGGTCCCTAAGAAAACTACCCTTGTAGCTGGAACAAGGGAACTCTTTTTCCAGATTCACTTTCCATTCATGGGAACGTAGAAAAGACAACAAGATCTCTGTATGAGAGTTTGCTTGTTGAAAAGATGGCGCCTGAACCAATACCAACACCTCCACCGAGGAAGGAACATCAAAGTATTTATTAAGTTTACTAGATTTCTTAGGGTTGACAACGATAGGAGTATCGGAGTTGTCCAAAGTAGCCAAAACCTCCTTTAACAGTACACAAAGGTGTTCAAGCTTAAATCTGAAAGTTACAACGTCATCATCAGAAGAAGGGATTATACTGTCCGAATCTGAGATTTCACCCTAAGAAGCTACCAACGTAACTTCCTCATCAGATTTATGAGAAAGGGCAACAACTTGAGTAGCAGAACCTGGAGCAGAAACCTTACTATCTGAATCTCTAATTTTCCTCTTGCGTTTTCCTTGTAGCATAGGAATGGTAGCTAATGCCGCAAATACCGCAGAAGATACCTGTGCAGCAATTTCTGCTCGCAAATAAACTCTTCCAGGAGATTGAGAGGGACCACAGGGCACTGCATGTGACGCCATAGAGGCTTGAGACGTGAGAGGAGAAAGCTGTGGCATTTCTTGAAGTACTGTTACATTAAGAAAACAAACAGCAATATAGACTTTTGCTAGAAAGTCAAACTGCACCCTCTAAGCGTGTATGATTTATCCCCGAACAGAAAATAGAATTTAGGCAGCAAAAAAATAAACGTACAGGCTCTTGTGAGTGATCTTAACAAACTGCACCTCTACACCTCAACCGTTGACTGAGGTGCCTACCTCTACAACAAAATCAAAAGGAATATTAGCTGGACCGTTCCTGCTTGTCGTCTCCACTTCATGCTGCAGCCACAACAGCTCCCAAAAGACTCTCAAGGAGTGGAATTGGGGGGACACATGACCGGCCTGTGAAGCTGCGCCACAATCTAAAGCGTGTGCTTCCAGCCAGAAGAGGACCGCAATACAAATGAAAGCTGCTTCCTGGCTCAGCTGCTAAGTCGCAGCCAGCTAAATATATTGCAATAGATGCAATCACAAAAAAGTCCCAAAAAAACACCTTGTTCACAATACGCTACATGAACTAAGTGCCATCATGAGCCAACAATATGGTGTTTACTCCATTCTTGCCATAAAGGAGGTTAACCCCAGTCTCTTAATTCACATACACAGTGTGCCTGCCCACTGCCTGAAAATGACCCTGTACCCATGATTCTTGTCCCCAGTATGAATGCAGGGAGTCTTTAAGTTAACCCCTTCAGTGCCAGTCTCCTAACCCCAGAAGACAAAAGGCATTTACCTGCACATTTAGCTGTCCGGCAGGAGGACAGCTCACACAGTGTGAAAGGAAGCCACTCTTTACAGAGACCTGTGAAAAAAAGAAAGAACAGAGTAAACCTACTCTGGCTTTCTATACAAGGGCAGCAACATAGTAGGAAAACGCAGTGAGGCCCACCTCACAAGTTCCTAACTGCTTTAAAGCCTCCACTACCCTACTGAAGAGATTGACGTGGACTACGGCTAGACCCAAAAATCTTGCTTGTAGCAAAATAAATCTAATTTTCTTCAGACACCAAAAACTTCCCCTTCTCCATTAACAGAGGCAAAGAGAATGACTGGGCATTGTGGGAAGAGGAGTGATACTTAACAGCTTTGCTGTGGTGCTCTTTGCCTCCTCCTGCTGGCCAGGAGTGATATTCCAACTAATAATTGATGACGTTGTGGACTCACCATATCTTGCAGCTATGTGGAACGGCGATGGGAACTAGGTTCGCTCCCAGCTACTGGAAAGCGTAGGGGTCAGAAAGCTACGGCTACCTCCCTTTCTTTTTGGCTGAAGAGTATCATCCGTCTGGCATATGAGACTGCTGGACAGCAGCCTCCTGAAAGAATTACGGCTCATTCAACTAGGGCTGTGGTTTCCTCATGGGCATTTAAAAACGATGCTTCTGTTGAACAGATTTGCAAGGCTGCGACTTGGTCGTCTCTTCACACTTTTTCCAAATTTTGATACTTTTGTAACTTCTGAGGCTGGTTTTGGGAGAAAGGTTCTTCAAGCAGTGGTGCCTTCCGTTTAGGCCTCTGTCTTGTTCCTCCCTTTCATCTGTGTCCTGTAGCTTTGGTATTGTATCCCACAAGTAAGGATGAAATCCTTGGACTCGTCGTATCTTGTAGAAGAAAAGTAAATTTATGCCTACCTGATAAATTAATTTCTTCTACGATATGACGAGTCCACGGCCCACCCTGTCATTTTTAAGACAGATTTACATTATATTTTTTATAAACTTCAGTCACCTCTGCACCTTTGGTTTTTCCTTTCTCTTCCTAACTTCGGTCGAATGACTGGAGGTGGAGGAGCTATATATACAGCTCAGCTGTGGTGCTCTTTGCAACTTCCTGTTAGCAGGAGGATAAATCCCACAAGTAAGGATGAAATCTGTGGACTCGTCATATCGTAGAAGAAATTAATTTATCAGGTAAGCATAAATTTACTTTTTAATAATTTGGCGTGGCCCTAAAGAAGATTTGGAATGGGTTTTTTTTTCTGTAATGAATCAAAATACCAAAAATCTAAAAATCTGAAATTAGTGCCAGTGAGATTATTTTTTTGGTTCTGAATATCAAGATAGATAACAATAATAAAATCACTACTAAAATGTATTTCAAACCGTTGGACGCCAATAACTTTATACACTCCACTAGTTGCCATTTGAAAAAAATGAAAAGAAAATATCCCAAAAAGCCAGCTAATAAGAATCAGAAAAAAACTGTTTAGAAAACAGTGACTTTAAGGAACAAGCAGAGATTATTAAAGAAAAATTTATAGAAAGGGGATATAACAAGAAACAGTTGGAAGATAGCAAGAAAGAAGTACTAAAGATAAATAGAGAAGATCTACTTAAAAAAAAGGGGATAAACTTAGGAAGAAGGAAGAGTTTAAGTTTACAAGTAATGAGGACACACTGTTCCTTTCATTACACAATTTAACTCAAACAAATCAATTGTGGAAAGGATTCTGAAAAAGCACTGGCCAATTCTAAAAACAGATGACTTATTAGGGCCTAGAATTTCAAAATACCCCCAGATTATTTATAAGAAGGCAAAAAAATTAACAAAAACCCATACTAGTCCATACAGACATGTAAAGAAACAAACATAAACGTTTGGATAAAGATATTTGGGGAAAAGAACTAAAAGTTTTTTATCCGTGTGGTATCTGTAAAGCCTGTAGACACTCCCACAAAAGACAAACCTTTACTTCTTTTATTACAAAGAAAGAATATAAGATAAACAAGACTATCAGATGTACTGATATCATATAGAGTCTAAATGTGGGTGGGGTTCAATATATAGGTGATTCAGAGAGGCCTGTAAGAGAAAGGATAAGGGAGCACCTACTCTCCATTGAAAATATGGATGAGGATCGAAATCTGGAACTCCCAGTACCCAAGCACTAAATTATGTAATAAAGGGGATTTAAAACACTTCAAGTATACTGCAATTGACAAACTAAACAACAATTGGAGGGGAGGAAATAAATATAAGGCACTGCTGCGTCTAGAAGCAAAATTGATTTTTACAGTTTGTTCCCCTTTGGCTTAAACATAGATTTCGATCTAAGTAGTTTTCTTAGAGAAGACTAATAAGTACACATATAAGTTTATTTTCAATATATATCTCTAAGATAGGGGTTGATAAATTATGTCTATAATAGGTACACTGATATAAAGACACAATTAATTACTATGTATGTATCTTTTAATACAGAAGCTGATGTCTTTTTGTGCAGTTTTTACTTAGGAATATGAAATATACAATGCCCAGCACTGCCATCTATTGGTTAACAAAAATTGGGATTATAATATCTAAAGAATATTTTTAAAAACCCATTGTGTTCAAGTATTTATTGTGCTTGTTTGTCATGGAGTATTTCTATTAGCACAAACAACATCTAACCAATTAGGCTATGAAATACCAAGAATTTAGAACACAGATTTATACTGAATGTAACATTTTTTTGTCTTTAACCCTTTTCTTACATATGAATAATGTTTGTAATTTAGAGTTAATTAAATTGTTTAACACAAACTAGCAAGCATCTTTCAGACAACCATCATTTTTTCTATTAGTTTTTTATTAGTTTATATAAATGTAGGAATTTTAAGGTTTATCAAAATATATATATATCGCTCTTGGAATTAGGAGCTTTGTATAACAGAAGTTCCATTTGTTTTGTATTAACACTATTTTATATTGTTATTTCTTTACTATTGTTGTTTTTATTATTGAATATGTGGTGTTGTATTTAGAATACGAAAAAGGGTGGATTATGGAACAATCCTATGGTATATTTTATAAAAGTGCTGTGAGAAAGAAAGAATTGAGCTTGAGAAAGGAGGAGTGCCTCTGAAACGCGTTGCTCAATTAGTTTTTTGGCTCTAGGAAGCAACTGTAACAGGTCTAGCCCGAGAACATTTTGCAGACTGTTTTGTGCGGCATAACAACAGAAGAACCGGCAGTCTTTCTCTGTTTCCCCAGGGCTGAATGTTTGTTTTAAAGACATACAGAATAACGACTCTGTGATATCATACAGATGTTGTCCTTACTGCCACAAGTGGCCATTGAACTAGGAAAAGAAGACCACAAGTCACGGTGTAAGTAACGAAATACACCATAATTGATACATATTTACCACCTGTAATAGGACCTTTTTTGTTTGCTTCTAGAAACATTGTTTTGCAAGCATTTGGGACAAATTTACTTTAATTTTCGGATTTTCAAATTAGTTTTTAATGTTATATGGTTTTATTGTGAAAGTATATTTCTTTTTTGTATGTGCATCCACTTTTTCTTCATCTATTAGCGATGAATGTTTTTAAGATTGACATATATTTTTTATTAAATTTAAATATGCAATACTACATTTTGCCCTATTAGCGTACTACCTGACCTGAATTGTATTGTTTAGCAGGTCTATTTGGGATTATATCAGTATATATTTTCCCCTATAGACCAGCGCTCTTTTAATCTACCCACCTCCTTTTCCACTCCAACCTGAACAGCAAAAGGAGCGAAAGAAATGTGGGTGTTGCATAGGGCTGCCAATCCAGGAATCTCCCTTATTTGCTCAAACTTTTTGACAGTCTCTCAGGTTCCCTTATTTATCTGCTGTTAGATAATTGTTCTCCCTTATTTTTTTCTATGTAAAATCTTTGCTTCAAACATGTATTTAGTTAATAATTATGATGTATCTGACAGTTTAATATCTTTACTCCCACTGTGCCTTAAATGAGAAATATAGTTGACAGATTTGCAGAAAGTTGTTAAATGTATTAAGCTAGAATGTGTGCATGAAGGTGATTTGTATGAAAATTTTTGTTATACCAAACTGTATCAAATTAAGCTTAGGAGCAGGCCCATTTTTGGTTCAGCACCTAGGTAACAGTTGCTGATTGGTGGCTACATTTAGACACCAATCAGAAAGTGCTACCCAGGTGCTGAACCAAAAATGGGCCGCCTCCTATGCTTACATTCTTGCTTTTTCAAATAAAGATACCAAGAGAACAAAAAAATTGATAATAGGAGTAAAGAGCTGCTGGTGCAATGCTGAATACGGAGAGCGTATTGCTCTCCAAATTCAGCGAGGTCTGTCGGACCTGATTCGCACTGTTGGATCAGGTCCGACAGACCTTTGTTAAATATGCCCCATTGAGTTAACCATGAACTTCTTTTTATACGAAAGTATTCTAGAGTCAAATGTGAGGCCATCTGTCCGACAGCAAAAGCTTGGCTGAAATTGGGTCATGCAACAGGACAATGATCCCAAGCACACCAGCAAATATACAACAGAATGGCTGAAAAAGAAAAGAATCAAGGTTGCAATGGCCCAGTCAAAGTCCAGACCTCAACCCGAATCAGCCAATAGCAAGAACTTTTAAAACATAATTTATGCTTACCTGATAAATTCCTTTCTTCTGTAGTGTGATCAGTCCACGGGTCATCATTACTTGTGGGATATTATCTGCTCCCCTACAGGAAGTGCAAGAGGATTCACCCAGCAGAGTTGCTATATAGCTCCTCCCCTCTACGTCACCTCCAGTCATTCGACCAAGGACCAACGAGAAAGGAGAAGCCAAGGGTGTAGTGGTGACTGGAGTATAATTTAAAAAATATTTACCTGCCTTAAAAAACAGGGCGGGCCGTGGACTGATCACACTACAGAAGAAAGGAATTTATCAGGTAAGCATAAATTATGTTTTCTTCTGTTAAGTGTGATCAGTCCACGGGTCATCATTACTTGTGGGATACCAATACCAAAGCAAAAATACACGGATGACGGGAGGGATAGGCAGGCTCTTTATACAGAAGGAACCACTGCCTGAAGAACCTTTCTCCCAAAAATAGCCTCCGAGGAAGCAAAAGTGTCAAATTTGGAAAATTTGGAAAAAGTATGAAGCGAAGACCAAGTTGCAGCCTTGCAAATCTGTTCAACAGAGGCCTCATTCTTAAAGGCCCAAGTGGAAGCCACAGCTCTAGTGGAATGAGCTGTAATTCTTTCAGGAGGCTGCTGTCCAGCAGTCTCATAAGCTAAACGAATTATGCTACGAAGCCAAAAAGAGAGAGAGGTAGCAGAAGCTTTTTGACCTCTCCTCTGACCAGAGTAAACGACAAACAGGGAAGACGTTTGTCGAAAATCTTTAGTTGCCTGTAAATAAAATTTAAGGGCACGAACTACATCCAGATTGTGCAAAAGACGTTCCTTCCTCGAAGAAGGATTTGGGCACAAGGATGGAACAACAATCTCCTGATTGATATTCCTGTTAGTGACTACCTTAGGTAAGAACCCAGGTTTAGTACGCAGAACTACCTTATCCGAGTGAAAAATCAAATAAGGAGAATCACAATGTAAGGCTGATAACTCAGAGACTCTTCGAGCCGAGGAAATAGCCATTAAAAATAGAACTTTCCAAGATAACAACTTTATAACAATGGAATGAAGGGGTTCAAACGGAACACCCTGTAAAACGTTAAGAACAAGGTTTAAACTCCATGGTGGAGCCACAGCTTTAAACACAGGTTTAATCCTGGCCAAAGCCTGACAAAAAGCCTGAACGTCTGGAACTTCTGACAGACGCTTGTGTAACAGAATGGACAGAGCTGAGATCTGTCCCTTTAAGGAACTAGCGGATAACCCCTTTTCTAAACCTTCTTGTAGAAAAGACAATATCCTAGGAATCCTAACCTTACTCCAAGAGTAACCTTTGGATTCGCACCAATATAGGTATTTACGCCATATTTTATGGTAAATCTTTCTGGTAACAGGCTTCCTAGCCTGTATTAAAGTATCAATAACTGACTCAGAAAAACCACGCTTTGATAAGATCAAGCGTTCAATTTCCAAGCAGTCAGCTTCAGAGAAGTTAGATTTTGATGTTTGAAAGGACCCTGAATCAGAAGGTCCTGTTTCAGAGGTAACGACCAAGGTGGACAGAATGACATGTCCACCAGATCTGTATACCAAGTCCTGCGTGGCCATGCAGGCGCTATTAGAATCACTGATGCTTTCTCCTGTTTGATTCTGGCAATCAATCGAGGGAGCATCGGGAAAGGTGGAAACACATAAGCCATCCTGAAGGTCCATGGTGCTGTCAAGGCATCTATCAGGACCGCTCCCGGATCCCTGGATCTGGACCCGTAGCGCGGAAGCTTGGCGTTCTGTCGAGACGCCATGAGATCTATCTCTGGTTTGCCCCAACGTCGAAGTATTTGGGCAAAGACCTCTGGATGAAGTTCCCACTCCCCCGGATGAAAAGTCTGACGACTTAAGAAATCCGCCTCCCAGTTCTCCACTCCCGGGATGTGGATTGCAGACAGGTGGCAAGAGTGAGACTCTGCCCAGCGAATTATCTTCGATACTTCCATCATTGCTAGGGAGCTTCTTGTCCCTCCCTGATGGTTGATATAAGCTACAGTCGTGATGTTGTCCGACTGGAACCTGATGAACCCCCGAGTTGTTAACTGGGGTCAAGCCAGAAGAGCATTGAGGACTGCTCTCAATTCCAGAATGTTTATTGGAAGAAGACTCTCCTCCTGATTCCATAGTCCCTGAGCCTTCAGAGAATTCCAGACAGCGCCCCAACCTAGTAGGCTGGCGTCTGTTGTTACAATTGACCAGTCTGGCCTGCTGAATGGCATTCCCCTGGCCAGATGTGGCCGATAAAGCCACCATAGAAGAGAATTTCTGGTCTCTTGATTCAGATTTAGAGTGGGGGACAAATCTGAGTAATCCCCATTCCACTGACTTAGCATGCACAGTTGCAGTGGTCTGAGATGTAGGCGTGCAAAAGGAACTATGTCCATTGCTGCTACCGTTAGTCCGATTACCTCCATGCATTGAGCTACTGACGGGTGTTGAATAGAATGAAGGACACGGCATGCACTTTGAAGTTTTGTTAACCTGTCCTCTGTCAGGTAAATCTTCATTTCTACAGAATCTATCAGAGTCCCCAGGAAGGGAACTCTTGTGAGTGGAAAGAGAGAACTTTTCTTTTCGTTCACTTTCCATCCATGCGACCTTAGAAATGCCAGTACTATCTCTGTATGAGATTTGGCAGTTTGAAGGCTTGAAGCTTGTATCAGTATGTCGTCTAAGTACGGAGCTACTGAAATTCCTCGCGGTCTTAGTACCGCCAGAAGAGTGCCCAGAACCTTTGTGAAGATTCTTGGAGCCGTAGTCAGTCCGAATGGAAGAGCTACAAACTGGTAATGCCTGTCTAAAAAGGCAAACCTTAGATACCGGTAATGGCTTTTGTGAATCGGTATGTGAAGGTAAGCATCCTTTAAATCCACTGTGGTCATGTACTGACCCTCTTGGATCATGGGCAAAAATGTTCGAATAGTTTCCATCTTGAACGATGGAACTCTTAGGAATTTGTTTAGGATCTTTAAATCCAAGATTGGCCTGAAGGTTCCCTCTTTTTTGGGAACTACAAACAGATTTGAGTAAAACCCTTGTCCTTGTTCCAACCGCGGAACTGGATGGATCACTCCCATTAATAAAAGATCTTGTACACAGCGTAGAAACGCTTCCTTCTTTGTTAGGTTTGTTGACAACCTTGACAGATGAAATCTCCCTCTTGGGGGAGAGGATTTGAAGTCCAGAAGGTATCCCTGAGATATGATCTCTAATGCCCAGGGATCCTGAACATCTCTTGCCCAAGCCTGGGCGAAGAGGGAAAGTCTGCCCCCCACTAGATCCGGTCCCGGATCGGGGGCCCTCAATTCATGCTGTCTTAGGGGCAGCAGCAGGTTTTCTGGCCTGTTTGCCCCTGTTCCAGGACTGGTTAGGTTTCCAGCCTTGTCTGTAGTGAGCAACAGCTCCTTCCTGTTTTGGTGCAGAGGAAGTTGATGCTGCTCCTGCTTTGAAATTACGAAAGGAACGAAAATTGGACTGTCTAGCCTTGGCTTTGGCCTTGTCCTGAGGCAGGGCATGACCTTTACCTCCTGTAATGTCAGCAATAATCTCTTTCAAGCCGGGCCCGAATAAGGTCTGCCCTTTGAAAGGAATATTAAGCAATTTAGATTTAGACGTAACATCAGCTGACCAGGATTTCAGCCACAGAGCTCTGCGTGCCTGAATGGCGAATCCTGAATTTTTAGCCGCAAGTTTAGTTAAATGTACTACGGCATCTGAAATAAATGAATTAGCTAACTTAAGGAATTTAAGTTTGTGTGTGATGTCATCTAGTGTGGATGATTGAAGTGTCTCTTCCAGAGACTCAAACCAAAATGCTGCTGCAGCCGTGACAGGCGCAATACATGCAAGAGGTTGCAATATAAACCCTTGTTGAACAAACATTTTCTTAAGGTAACCCTCTAATTTTTTATCCATTGGATCTGAAAAAGCACAGCTATCCTCCACTGGGATAGTGGTACGCTTAGCTAAAGTAGAAACTGCTCCCTCCACCTTAGGGACCATTTGCCATAAGTCCCGTGTGGCGGCGTCTATTGGAAACATCTTTCTGAATATAGGAGGGGGTGAGAAAGGCACACCGGGTCTATCCCACTCCTTAGTAACAATGTCAGTAAGTCTCTTAGGTATAGGAAAAACGTCAGTACTCGTCGGTACCGCAAAATATTTATCCAACCTACACATTTTCTCTGGGATTGCAACTGTGTTACAATCATTCAGAGCCGCTAATACCTCCCCTAGTAACACACGGAGGTTCTCAAGCTTAAATTTAAAATTTGAAATGTCTGAGTCCAGTTTATTTGGATCAGAACCGTCACCCACAGAATGAAGCTCTCCGTCTTCACGTTCTGCAAACTGTGACGCAGTATCAGACATGGCCCTTGCATTATCAGCGCACTCTGTTCTCACCCCAGAATGATCACGTTTACCTCTTAGTTCTGGTAGTTTAGCCAAAACTTCAGTCATAACAGTAGCCATATCTTGTAATGTGATTTGTAATGGCCGCCCAGATGTACTCGGCGCTACAATATCACGCACCTCCTGAGCGGGAGATGCAGGTACTGACACGTGAGGCGAGTTAGTCGGCATAACTCTCCCCTCGTTGTTTGGTGAAATATGTTCAATTTGTACAGATTGACTGTTTTTTAAAGTAGCATCAATACATTTAGTACATAAATTTCTATTGGGCTCCACTTTGGCATTAACACATATAGCACAGAGATATTCCTCTGAATCAGACATGTTTAACACACTAGCAAATAAACAGCAACTTGAAAATACCTTTCAAAGTAATTTACAAATAATATGAAAACGAACTGTGCCTTTAAGAAGCACAGAAAAAAATTATAACAGTTAAAATAATTAAGTTATAGCATCAATCTTTGTCAGAATATACAGTTTTAGCAAAGGATTGTTCCCCTCAGCAATTAAACAACACAACTTTAGCAAAGGTTTAATCCCATTAGCAAAGATAACAATTTCTGAAAGCAGGAAACAAATTACAGAATAAACGTTTTTATCTCAGTCAAACTATAATTCTCACAGCTCTGCTGAGAGAATATTTGATGCATAGTAAAAGCGCCCCTCCCCCACACACACAGCAGTGAGGGAGAACAGAAACTGACAGAAAAAACAGATTTAAGCAACTGCCAAGTGGAAAAATAGTGCCCAAACATTTATTCACTCAGTACCTCAGTAAATGAAAACGATTTTACATTCCAGCAAAAACATTAAACATAATCTCTAGTTATTAAACAGCTTTATGTCTTTCTTACAGTGTAATTCTAGTGAAGTACCATTCTCCCAGAATACTGAAGTGTAAAGTATACATACATGACATTATATCGGTATAGCAGGATTTTCTCATCAATTCCATTGTCAGAAAATAAAAACTGCTACATACCTCTATGCAGATTCATCTGCCCGCTGTCCCCTGATCTGAAGTTTACCTCACTCCTCAGATGGCCGAGAACAGCAATATGATCTTAACTACTCCGGCTAAAATCATAGCAAAACTCTGGTAGATTCTTCCTCAAACTCTGCCAGAGAGGTAATAACACACTCCGGTGTTATTTTAAAATAACAAACTTTTGATTGAAGATATAAAACTAAGTATAATCACCATAGTCCTCTCACACGACCTATCTAGTTGCTGGGTGCAAGAGAATGACTGGAGGTGACGTAGAGGGGAGGAGCTATATAGCAACTCTGCTGGGTGAATCCTCTTGCACTTCCTGTAGGGGAGCAGATAATATCCCACAAGTAATGATGACCCGTGGACTGATCACACTTAACAGAAGAAATTCTATTTATTCTTTTCTATTGGATTAGAATTTAAATTTAAAAAAGTTCTTGCTACTGGCTACTTCAAATCAGCCAATAGGGATTGACTGATTTGAAATCAGCCAATCGGAATTAAGTGGTACCCCTATATATTGGGGTTCTGCGCTTCCGGGATTTCAGGGTGCTGCGGCGACCGCATGAAGACCAGTGCTCACCAAAGAGATCTGAAGAACAGAAGATTGCGGTGTGGGGGAAGAGGCTGCGGAAATCCGCCACCGCGATGATGGGCTCCCAGTGGCTGGATGAAGAGGAATGGGGGACCGGATTTGAAGTGTCCCCCATTCTCCCAGAAGGTAGCACCCCCAAACAAATGGTATCCCTAGGTGCCTCCTCAAATTGCCGACAACATACTACAAGGCCGAGTTGATCCCTTACACCCTTGTTGATCATCACCCCTTTTAAGAAATGGTGGAATCGATTCTGGTCTGGCAATGAGTTCGGGCAAAGGGGTTTTGCTGGTCCTCCGGTGGTTGGCCGCCGGCATTTTAGCGCATCTCTGTGACACATTATTTAAACATCGATGATAACTTTAGCAACATATCTTCATAGTTATATGGGGAGGTTTAGGATTAATAGTTGATTTTATTATAGTGAGTTATTTTTTTTGACAAAAGGCAGTGTCAGGGTTACTGTTCCTTTAAATCACATTATCCACCCTGACACATGTGATTGGCTAATTCTCTCTTAAATACTACCTACTCCCACAAGACGTTGCTTAGTAATTCTCTGATTGTGCTTACACATCACCTGAAAACCTGAGCTGTTATTCATTGTACCTGAGAAGGGAAATATCTACCTGAGTTTCATCTCCCAACTCTAACTATCTGCAACTTTGTAACTTCTGCAGCTGCCACTATTTGGTATCCAATACCGCATTACATGAGAGTTCCTACAGACAAAGTTCCAGCATCAGGAAGAAGAGGAAAATAATCCACAACAGCAAGTATATTTATTATATGTACTGTGACGTACCTCCACTGAGTTATATTGCCTTGTCACTTCACATTAATCACAGATCGTGAATAGCTCCGTGTCACTAAAGCAGTTTACGAAGGAATAAGGATCCACCTCCCTCTCTGCTCACTTCCGCTTGCGGCTATCAGCTGGAACCACTCACCGGAGCCTGCAGCAAACAACACAGCCCGTAATCTGAGCAGGACAAGGTACAGCTACTACTCTCTACCTAACAACTTTGCTGCAACAGGTAACTTTCCTATTTTTGCCTATGTTGTGACTGTTTAACTGGACTAGAACACACATTGCCTCTGAACTAACTTAGCATTGAGTCAAACTATCTGTGTATTACGTGCTAGGAGAGATCTGTGATTTCACATCTGAATAGAGGGAATACCTACTAAAAGCAGCCTGTACATTGGTATATCCAAGCTATACCACACTTTACTAACCATGCCTAAAACCAGCTACGATCTGTAACACTCCTCAATAGTGACAGATCTAAGCAGGGAATAATCAAATAGGTTTCCTGCAATTCTAATTAATTGATCACTACAAGCTAAAGACTCCCCTTTTACAATAAAGGGCATCTGGACTTACAGTGACACAAAACCTGATTAAATTCAGTGAATCTGTTACTGAAATCCTTAAAGGGGAACACTCTCCTCACAAATCCTCATATAATCCAGTGAATCTGCTACTGAATTCCTTAAAGGGGTACACTCACTTACAAATCCTCATTTAATTCAGTGAATCTGCTATTGAGTTCCTTAAATGGGGTACACACACCTTACAGGCAGTTAGCTAGTGCATTCCAGGCGAGTGTTGTTTACACATGATGTCAGTGTGGGCAGTATTAGGGACTTAGCTGGTAATTTTGGGGGTGTGTAGGTTAGGCATGACGTAGGTGTAGGCGGTCAGGGGGAGTTAGCTGGGCAGTGTAGGGGGACTGTAGGTTAGCTGCAACGTAGGTGTAGGTGGTCGGTGGGAGGTAGCGAGGCGGAGCAGGGGAGTGTAGGTTAGTCGTGACATAGATATAGGCGTTAAAGAGGAGTTAGCGAGGCATTCCTGCAGGAGTAGCCTGCACTTTGCTTTAGACACATCAAGGCTAAGATGATCCATGCCAGCGGTTACCTTCAGAAGATGACACCTGCAGATAATGTTGAGGCATACCTTCTGGCATTTAAACAGACTTCTGAGATGGAAAGATGGCCTGCAAGTGAATGGGCAAGCATACTAGCCCCTTTTCTGACTGAAGAACCCCATAAGTTTTTTTTTTATTTATTTAGAGCCAAAAAAGCAGGGGATTACTTCAAGCTGAGATCCTGGCAAGGCTGGGAGTAACTATAGTAGTGTGTGCCCAAAGATTTAATGCATGGCCTTTTTATCCAGAGAAACCTATCCAGTCTCAGATGTTTAATCTTATACATCTCGCTCACAAGTGGCCGCATCCAGAGGTGAATTCATCCAGACATATTGTGGAATTGCTTGTGATGGACCAGTTTACATGTGGCCTTGTGACGTTGGATCAGTCAAAATGATCCTCACTTTGCAGATCAGTTGATTGGTCTGGTGGAGAAATATGTTGCAGCAGAGCGAGTGAGAAATCAAGATTCTGCAAGACCTGGTAAGAATGTTCTGGGTTTGAGAGACACTGAGGAACATATGGCAAACCCTCAGGGACCCTTTAGATTTACCCCCAAGAGTGGAAACAAGGTGGGGTACAAAGAGGTCTGATACAACGCAAAGGCAAAGCATACTGAACAGAGGCCCTTTAAATAATAAGTGATGACATCACAATTCTGAGACTGCATCCTGTCTCACATGGATGATGCACACCAGTCTGGCCATAAAAGGAAGTGCAGGAAATGAGCAGCATCCCCCACAATGCACCATAGTCAGGAAGAGAGGCGAGTAAAATGGCTGCCAGCAGCACATGGCAAACACAACAGGGAAAAAACCCTGACAGTACCCTCCCCTCAACGACCCCTCCTCCATGGGAGGACAAAAGGTTTATTGGGGAAACGGGCATGGAAGGCACAGAGGTGGGCGGGAGCATGAACATCAGAGGAGGGAACCCAAGAACGCTCCTCCAGACCGTAGCCCCTCCAGTGAACCAAATACTGTACACGGCCCCTGGACATACAAGAGTCAATAATGCTGCTGACCTCATACTCCTCATGGTTGTCAACAAAGATAGGACGGGGACGAAGCAACACAGTGGTAAACCGATTACAAACCAATGGTTTCAAGAGGGAGACATGAAAAATATTGGAGATGCGCATAGCAGGAGGAAGGTCAAGAGCGTAGGCCACAGGATTAACCCGTCGGAGTATTCGAAAAGGACCAACATAACGGGGAGCCAATTTATTGGAAGGCACACGAAGGTTCAAGTTGCGGGAGGACAGCCAAACTCTCTCACCAACCTGGTAGGAAGGTGCGGGCAGACGCCTACGATCAGCCTGGAACTTTTGGCGCTGCATAGAACGGTGAAGGCAATCCTGAATCTGCTCCCACGTGGAACGGAGTTGCTGGAGATGCTCTTCCAAAGCCGGAATACCCTGAGACATGAATGAATCGGGCAACAAAGATGGTTGAAACCCATAATTCGCCATGAACGGGGATATCTTGGAGGAAGCATTAATAGCACTATTACGAGCAAACTCTGCCCAAGGTAACAGTTCAGACCAATTATTGTGGTGATCTGAGACATAGCAACGGAGGAACTGTTCCAGAGCTTGATTAGACCATTCTGCAGCCCCATTGGATTGAGGGTGATATGCCGAGGAGAAGGAAAGCTGGATCCCCATTTGAGCACAAAAAGAACGCCAAAATCTGGAGACAAACTGGCTACCCCAGTCCAACACTATCTCCTTGGGTAACCCATGTAAACGGAAGACCTCCCGGGCAAAAATTGAAGCAAGCTCCTGAGCGGTAGGCAGCTTCATCAAAGGAATGCAATGTGACATTTTAGAAAAACGGTCAACCACCATAAGGATAACAGTATTGCCATTGGAAACAGGGAGCTTGACAATGAAGTCCATGGAAAGATGTGTCCAAGGACCCTCACCATTAGCAACAGATTGAAGAAAACCCACAGGAAGACGTCCAGGAGTCTTATTCTGTGCACAAACTGAGCAGGAGGCAACATATGCAGCAACATCAGAACGAAGACCTGGCCACCAGAATTGTTGAGTGACAGACCAAATCATTTGGATCTTGCCTGGATGACCTGCGGCTTTAGGATAGTGGTAAGTGTGCAAAGGTTTAGTTTGAAGATTCTCGGGAACAAAACACTTACCCCTAGGTTTCTCAGGAGGTGCATTGGTTTGTGCAGCCAGGATCTCCTCCCCCAAGGGAGAAGTCAAATTAGTATGTATGGTAGCCAAAATATGGTCAGGAGGTATAAAAGGAGTAGGTACAGACTCCGCCTTGGACAAATGCGAAAATTGTCGAGAGAGGGCATCAGCCCTAAAATTCTTACTACCAGGCAGGTAGGAGACCACATAATTAAACCGAGACAAAAATAGCGCCCATCTGGCCTGTCGGGGCAACAAACGTTTTGCTTCAGATAGATAAGTTAAATTCTTGTGGTCAGTAAGAATGAGCACTGGCACGCTAGTACCCTCGAGAAGATGCCTCCATTCCTTAAGTGCCAAAATTATGGTCAGTAATTCCCTGTCGCCAATTTCATAATCGCACTCCGCTGGAGAAAATTTCTTAGAGAAGAAACCACGCGGATGCAAGGAACCGTCAGGCGTAGGACGTTGAGACAAGAGGGCACCTACTCCAGTCTCAGACGCATCGACCTCAAGAACAAAAGGCAGGACAGGGTTAGGATGAGCCAGAACTGGAGTGGCAGCAAAGGCAGTCTTAAGACTATCAAAGGCCTTAATGGCAGTAGGTGACCAATGGAGTGGATCATTCGCTTTACAGGTCATGTCTGTGATAGGTTTGACCAAGGAAGAAAAGTTTTTAATAAACTTTCTATAGTAATTGGCGAACCCCAAAAAACGTTGAATAGACCGAAGACCAACTGAGCGAGGCCACTGCAGAACTGCAGATAACTTGTCAGGATCCATGGAGAACCCTGCGACGGAGATAACATAACCTAGGAAGGTTACTTGAGTCTGATGGAACTCACATTTCTCGAGTTTACCAAACAGGCCGTTCATACGTAGTCTCTGAAGAACCCGTGTAACATCAGAACGATGAGCCTCAAGTGTGGGTCAGTGTATGAGGATGTCGTCTAAGTACACCACAACACACTGTTGCAACATATCTCGTAGGACATTGTTAATAAATTCCTGAGAAACAGCAGGAGCTTTACATAGGCCAAACGGCATTACAAGATACTCAAAATGCCCGCTCCTGGTGTTAAATGCTGTTTTCCATTCGTGGCCCTCCTTAATCCTAACAAGATTGTACGCTCCTCTCAAATCATGTTTGGTAAAGACCGTAGCTCCCTTGAGGCGGTCAAAGAGTTCCGTAATAAGCGGAATAGGGTAAGCATTCTTAATGGTAAGACGATTAAGACCCCTATAATCGATACATGGTCTTAACTCGCCACCCTTTTTCTTCACAAAGAAGAAGCCAGCCCCTGCAGGAGAGCAGGATTTGCGGATGATCCCCCGCGACAGAGCATTGGCAACATACTCCTCCATAGCACAATTCTCTGCAACAGACAGAGAGTACACCTGGCCCTGAGGAGGAATGGCTCCGGGTTGCAGGTCTATGGCACAATCGTAAGACCGGTGAGGAGGCACCGTACCGGCATGCACCTTGTCAAACACGTCTAGGAACTCTCGGTACTCCTCTGGCAATTGAGATACCAAAGAAGTGCACAAGACTTTAACTGGTTTCCGAAGACAAGTGGAAATACATTGCGGGGACCACGACAAAATTTTGGACATGCGCCAGTCGAGACTGGGATTGTGCTTTTGGAGCCAGGTATAACCCAGAACAACCGGAAAATGTGGAGAGTTTATCACCTGGAACTGGAGGGTTTCAAAATGGAGAGCCCCAACAGCCATTGACAACGGAGCAGTTTCGTGAGTAACGAGTGCGGGCTGAAGGGGCCTGCCATCAAAGGCCTCAATAGCAAGCAGAACGGACCGAGGCAAAACAGGAATGGAGTGCTTTGATACAAAAGCACTGCCAATGAAATAGCCCGCAGCTCCGGAGTCAACAAGGGCCTGAGTGACTATGGAGGAGTCCACCCAGGAAAGGACAACCGTGACCAAAAGTTTCTCCTTAAGCGGTTCCGGGGACAAGGATAAACCACCCAAGGTCTAACCCCGACAGGACCTTAGGTGTGAGCGTTTCCTGGCCGTGTAGGACAAGACTTCAAAAGGTGGCCCTGTAACCCACAATAGAGACAGAGCCCCTCCCTCCTCCTAAAGGCCCTCTCCGCCACGGAGAGACGCGTGAATCTCAGTTGCATCGGGTCAGCAGTACCTGGTGACTCGGGACCAGGAGGCATGAGAGGGAATGAACACGTAGGAGACAACAGAACAGGAGGCTTCCGCAAGCGCTCCTTGAAAGAGGGCCTCTCTCTGAGTCTGATGTCAATTAAGATCAAAAAAGACACCAATGCCTCGAGATCCTCTGGTAAATCTCTGGCAGCAACTTTGTCTTTAATCGCATCAGAGAGCCCATGAAAGAAGGCGGCAACAAGGGCTTCAATGTTCCAACCTACCTCTGCGGCAAGCGTACGGAACTCAATAGCATACTGAGCAACAGATCTTGTACCTTGCTGAATGGACATGAGTCGTTTAGCAGTAGAGGAGGAGCGAGCCGGAATATCAAATACCCTTCGAAAGGAGGCCACAAATTCAGGGTAATTTGAAATCACAGGTTTATTAGTCTCCCACAAGGGATTAGCCCAGGCAAGAGCTGTGTCAGAGAGTAACGAGATGAGAAATCCCACCTTAGCTCTGTCAGAGAGAAACGCCTGACGTAACATCTCAAAGTAAATGCCCACCTGGTTCAAAAACCCTCTGCACTGAATAGGATCGCCTCCATATCGCTGAGGTAGAGGTGCAGAACCGGACATGCTCCTGGTAGGCATAGGTGCAGCAGCGGAAACAGGAGCAGCCATAACTTGCGGGACACTTTGGTTTAAATGTGCAGTGCGAGTCAGCAGGGTTTGCAGGGCTAGTGCAAATTGATCCAAGCGGTGATCCTATTCATCCATCCTGGAAATGATGGCAGGTAAAGGTGGATAATTAGCAGCATCAGGATTCATGGCCTTTGCGTAATGTCAGGGTGCCAGGAATCAGACTGAGACGAGAAGTGCAAAAATAATCACACCTTTATTAATAGCAAAAAATAATAAAAAGTCCACAAATCAAATAACAAGCCAGGAGTCAAAACCAGAGCAGGTAGTCAGACGAGACGAGTCAGATGCCAGAGCGAATAATCAGACGAGCCGGAATCAGGAACAAGGAAAACAACAGAGTCAGGAACAAGCCAGGGATCAGGAACCAGGAAGGACGTCAGGCAGCCAGGTAATACACAGGAACTCTCACAAACAGGTCTGAGACAACGCAAAGGCAAAGCATACTGAACAGAGGCCCTTTAAATAATAAGTGATGACATCACAATTCTGAGACTGCATCCTGTCTCACATGGATGATGCACACCAGTCTGGCCATAAAAGGATGTGCAGGAAATGAGCAGCATACCCCACAATGCACCATAGTCAGAAAGAGAGGTGAGTAAAATGGCTGCCAGCAGCACATGGCAAACACAACAGGGAAAAAATCCTGACAGCACCTCTAAATCTTGCACATAGCCACATATTGGGAGGTCATTTAGACATTGAGAAAACAAGAGAGAGAGTGTCTTACAAAGGATTTAGTAGCCTGGGTTTTTGTTTAAATATCCAAATATTGCTCATCTTGCCCTGAGTGTCAATGTACAGACTATTTTAAGGCATACCATAGTCCTCTAGTATCATACCAAGGTACCATTTGAAAGAAGTGCTATGGACTTGGCAGATTCATTGGTAAAATCGGCAAAGGGGCTCTAATATATACTGGGGATTTTAGACTACGCCACAAAATACCTAGAAGCAGTATGCCAGTATCACTCTGAAATACATCTGCTAAGTTTATAGCAAAAGAACTAACGCTAATGATTAGCAGGGTGGGCATTCCCAAATACATTTTGACTGACTAGCGTACTCCTTTTATGTCAAAGGTTATGCAAGAATTGTGTAAGCTTCTCCAGATTCAAAATCTTAAAACATCTGTTTAACATCTGTTTATCATCCTCTCACTGACTTTCTAGTAGAACATTTCAATAAAACCCTAAATGGTATGTTAATGAAAGTGATTAAAGATGGGAAAATTGTGATTGTTTGTTGCCTTATTTGATGCTTTCCATACGGAAGGTGCTGCAAGCATCCACTGTTTTTTTCCCTTTGAGCTTCTACATGCACAACATCCCAGGGGGCTACTAGATATATGACCATATTTTTGTTGGTGGTTTGTACTTTGTGCAACATTTTTAGTTTTTTGCCTTATTCAATAAAGAGAGAGTTTCTGCTTTTACTATTTCGTCCTTGAAGATTATTGGATTATTTGGAGTTCCCGGGTGCTGCCTTTTTGGCCATTCTGGCTACTAGATATAGCTAAAAAAATGTAGGAAAAAGAATCTAATTGAGCATAGGCCAGATGCAGGATAGAATGGCAGCTATCATGTCATAGTAAAGGAACATATGCAGAAAGCCCAGGAGGCCTAGAAGACTAGCTATAACAGGAATGCTAGACTTTCACCCAGAAGACAGGGTGTTGGTTCTTGTTCTTACAGTAGAAAACAAGTTTCCTGCTTCTTGGCATGGCCCATATGAGATTTTTGAATAAGTTAGTGAGGTAAATTATAAAGTGAGACAACCTCACTTTGGAAGGACACAGAGGTTTTAACTACTACAGTAGTTACTACCAATTCGGTTAAAGAGCCTGAGATGAATATTGCAGAAACACTGTCTTCCCATCAGAAACAGGAAGTTAAGAATTTTATAATAAGGGTTAAGGATGTGTTTTCTGTGGTGCCAGATAGGACCAATATTTTTAAACATGATATTGTTACTGAATCGGCGTAAGAGTAAACCTTAAACCTTATAGAATCCCTGAAGCCAGGAATGAAGCTATTAATGTTGAAACTAAGAAAATGTAGGAATTTTATATTATTGAGGAGTCACAAAGTGAGTGGAATAGTCCTATTGTTTTAGTACCAAAACCTGATGGGTCATTAAGATTTTGTAATGACTACCATAAATTTTGGGCATAAAATTAAGACACAATGTTAAATTTACAGTTGATGAACTCAGAGAGGTTGGGTAAAGCCCACTATCTGACAACGTTAGACCTCACAAAATACCTTTTTGGGTTGTTTATTTTTAAAGGGAAGCAGGGCTGATCCAGGAAGCTAGAGACCAGTTAGTCTTACATCAATAGTGGGGAAAATACTTGAGGGATTATAAAGGATTATATTGATGAGTATATTTGTGTAAACAATATTATGAGTTCAAATCAGCATGGTTTTATGAGAAATATAGCATGTCAAACTAATCTAATTAGATTATATGAAGAAGGAAGTAAAAATATAAATAAAGGAGAATCAGTTGATGTTATATACTTCTACTACTAATTTACTCCTATTATCAAATTTTCTTCATTCTCTTGTTATCTTTATTTAAAATGCAAGAATGTAAGTTTAGATGCCGGCCCATTTTTGGTGAACAACCTGGGTTGTCCTTGCTGATTGGTGGATAAATCCATCCACCAATAAAAAAGTGCTGTCCAGAGTACTGAAACCAAAAAAAAAAGCTTAGATGCCTTCTTTTTCAAATAATAATAGCAAGAGAACAAAGAAAAATTGTTAATAGGAGTAAATTAGAAAGTTGCTTAAAATTGCATGCTCTTTCTGAATTACAAAATAATTTTTTTTGGGTACAGTGTCCCTTTAAGGGCAATGCCCATCCAAATGCCCTTTTCAGGGCAATGGGGAGCTTAGGTTTTTTTAGTTAGGGTTTTATTTGGGGGGTTGGTTGTGTGGGTGGTGGGTTTTACTGTTGGGGGGTTGTGTGTATTTTTTTTTTACAGGTAAAAGAGCTGATTTCTTGGGGGCAATGCCCCGCAAAAGCCCTTTTTAAGGGCTACTGGTAGTTTAGTTTAGGCTAGGGTTTTTTTTTATTTTGGATGGGGCTTTTTATTTTGATAGGGCTATTAGATTAGGTGTAATTAGTTTAAATATCTTGTAATTTGTTTTTTATTATTGAATTTAGTTAATTGTATTTAATTTAGGGAATTTATTTAATTGTAGTGTAGTGTTAGGTGTTAGTGTAATTTAGGTTAGGTTTTATTTTACAGGTACATTGGTATTTATTTTAAATAACTATTTAGTAACTATTCTACCTAGTTAAAATAAATACAAACTTGCCTGTAAAATAAAAATAAACTTTAAGCTAGATACAATGTAACTATTAGTTATATTGTAGCTAGCTTAGGGTTTATTTTACAGGTATTTAGTATTAAATAGGAATAATTTAGGTAATATTTGTAGGTTTTATTTAGATTTATTTTAATTATATTTATGTTAGGGGGTGTCAGGGTTACACTTAGATTTAGGGGTGAATAAATTTAATATAGTGGCGGCGACGTTGGGGGCGGCAGATTAGGGGTTAATAAATATAGGTAGGTGGCGGCAATGTTAGGGACGGCAGATTAGGGGTTAATAATATTTAACTAATGTTTGCGAGGCGGGAGTGCGGTGGTTTAGGGGTTAATATGTTTAGTCTAGTGGCGACGATGTCCGGAGCGGCAGATTAGGGGTTAATAATTTTATTATAGTGTTTGCGATGCGGGAGGGCCTCGGTTTAGGGGTTAATAGGTAGTTTATAGGTGTTAGTGTACTTTTTAGCACTTTAGTTATGAGTTTTATGATACAGCTTTGTAGTGTAAAACTCATAACTACTGACTTTAAAATGCGTTACCAACCTTAACGGGATAGGGTGTACCGCTCACTTTTTGGCCTTCCAGGACAAGCTCCTAATACCGGCGCTATGGAAGTCCCATTGAAAATAGACTATACGCAAATTGCGTAAGTTGCTTTGCGGTAAGGCCAAAAAAGTGTGCGGTGCCCCTAAATCTGCAAGACTCATAATACCAGTGGGCGTGAAAAAGCAGCGTTAGGACCTGATAATGCTGCCTTTTCACCTTAACGCAAAACTCGTAATCTAGCCGTTAGTACCTTATCCGAATGAAAAACAAGGTAAGGAAATTCCCACTGCAACGCCGAGAGTTCAGAAACTCTTTGAGCAGAAGAAATAGCAACAAGAAACAAAACTTTCCAAGATAACATCTTAATATCTAAGGAATACATAGGCTCAAACGGAGCCTGCTGAAGAACTTTTAAGAACAAGGTTAAGACTCCAGGGAGGAGTAACAGATTTGAACACAGGCTGGATTCTGACCAAGGCTTGACAGAAGGATTGCACATCTGGCACGTCCGCCAGACGCTTACGCAACAATATAGATAAGGCAGAAATCTGACCCTTCAAGGTACTAGCAGATAATCCCTTCAACAGACCCTCCTGGAGAAAAGACAAAATCCTAGGAATCTGAACTCTACTCCAAGAGTAGCCTCTGGATTTACACCAGTACAGATATTTACGCCATATCTTATAGTAAATCTTTCTAGTAGCAGGCTTACAAGCCTGAATCATAATCTCAATGACTGACTCAGAAAAACCTTGCGTAGATAAAATTAAGCGTTCAATCTCCAAACAGTCAGCTTCAGAGAAACAAGATTTGGGTGAAGTAGAAGGTCCTTCCTTAGTGGAAGTCTCCAAGGTGGGAGAGATGACATCTCCACTAGGTCTGCATACCAGATCCTGCAAGGCCATACCAGTGCAATGAGGATCACCAATGCCCTCTCCTGTAAGATTCAAGCAATGACTAGAGGAAGGAGAGCGATCGGAGGAAACAGGTATGCTAGACTGAAATTCCAAGGAACCGCCAGAGCATCCATCAGTACAGCCTGAGGATCCCTTGACCTTGACCCCTACCTCGGGAGCTTGGCATTCTGTCGAGATGTCATGAGATCCAGCTCCGGCTGTCTCCATTTGAGAATCAAGTTGGAAAACACCTTCAGATGGAGTTCCCACTCCCCCGGGTGAAATGTCTGTCTGCTCAGAAAATCTGCTTCCCAATTGTCCACTCCTGGAATGTGGATCGCAGACAGACAGCAGTTGTGGGTCTCCGCCCACTGAATAATTTTGGCTACCTCTGTCATGGCCAAGAAACTCTGAGTTCCTCCCTGGTGGTTGATGTAAGCCACTGAAGTTATGTTGTCTGACTGGAACCTGATAAACCGGGCTGAAACTAACTGAGGCCAGGCCAGCAGATCATTGAAGATTGCCCTCAGCCCTAGGATGTTTATGGGGAGACCTGACTCCTTCCGAGTCCATAGACCCTAAGCCCTTAACGAGCCCCAGACTGCTCCCCATCCCAGCAGGCTGGCATCCGTTGTCACAATCACCCAGGTAGGTCTGTGGAAGCAGGTTCCATGGGAGAGATGCTCCTGAGACAACCACCATGGAAGAGAATTTCTTGTCACCTGATCCAGCTCTAATCTTGGAGGTAGATTCGCATAATCCCTGTTCCATTGACTGAGCATGCATAACTGCAGAGGTCTGAGATGGAACCGAGCAAATGGTATGATGTCCATGGCAGACACCATCAGACCAATTACTTCAATACATTGGGCCACTGACAGCTGAAGAGAGGACTGAAGGGCAAGACCAGAGTTGAAGATCTTTGTTTTTCTGACCTCTGTCAGAAAAATCTTCATTGATAGAGAATCTATTATGGTTCCCAAGAACACCACCCTTGTAGCTGGAATTATGGAATTCTTTCCCAAATTCACCTTCCATCCGTGAGAGCGCAGAAATATAACAACATCTCCATGTGGGAGCTTGCTTGTTGAAAAGATGGCACCTGAATGAGAATGTCGTTCAGATAAGGTGCCACTGCAATGCCCCGCAACCGGAGCACCACCAATATCGCTCCCAAACCCTTTGAGAAAATCCTGGGAGCTGTGGCAAGGCCAAATGGAAGAGCCACAAATTGAAAGTGTTTGTCTAGAAACGCGAACCTCAGAAAAGTGATGGTCCCTGTGGATGGGAATATGCAAGTATGCATCCTTTAAATCTACTGTTGTCATGAATTGACCCTCTTGAACCAAGAGAAGAATGGAACAAATCGTTTCCATCTTGAAGGAAGGTACCCTGAGGAACTTGTTTAGACTCTTGAGGTCTAAAATTGGTCTGAAAGTTCCCTCTTTTTTGGAAACCATGAACAGATTGGAGTAGAATCCCAGACCCTGTTCCTGCATTGGAACAGGAACTATCACTCCCAGGTCGGAAAGATCCCGGACACAATGTAAGAATGCCTCTCTTTTTATCTGGTCTACATATAATCTTGAGAGAAGGAAGTCTTGAACTCTAGTTTGTATCCCTAGGACACGATGTCCACCGCCCAGGGATCCGGAAAATCCCGAACCTAGGCTTGAGCGAAGAAAGAAAGTCTGCCCCCAACAAGATCCACTCCCGGATCGGGGGCGGACCCTTCATGCTGACTTTGAGTCATTAACTGGTTTCTTAGATTGCTTCCCCTTGTTCCAAGACTGATTGGACTTCCAGGAAGACTTGGACTGTTCCTGTTTGAAAGAGGGAGGGGAAGGCTTACCTTTAAAGTTTCGAATGGAACGAAAATGACTCTGACGTCCTGTTTATTCCTCTTATCTTGAGGGAGGAAATGTCCCTTTCTTCCCGTAATATCTGAAATGATTTTGGCCAAGCCTGGCCCAAACAAGGTCTTACCCTTGTAGGGAATTGCCAAAAGTTTAGACTTAGATGACACATCCGCAGACCAGGATTTCAACCATAAGGCTCTATGAGCCAAAAAAGCAATGCCAGAAATATTTGCTCCCAATTTAATGACTTGTAAGGAAGCATCCGTGACAAAGGAATTGGCCAACTTAAGAGCCTTGATCCTGTCCTGGTTCACTTCAAGAGGAGTATCCGTCTGAATAGACTCAGATAACGCATCAAACCAATAAGCTGCCGCGCTGGTGACAGTAGCAATACACACCGCAGGTTGCCATTGTAAACCCTGGTGTACATACATCTTTTTAAGTAACCCTTCCAACTTCTTATCCATAGGATCCTTAAAAGAACAGCTATCCTCTATGGGAATAGTGGTTCTCTTAGCCAAGGTGGAAATTGCCCCTTCTACCTTGGGGACATTGGAAACATCTTCTTAAAAATTGGGGATGGAGAAAAAGGGATACCAGGTCTCTCCCATTACCGTGCAATAATCTCTGCAGGCGCAACCTAGATCAGTTCACTTTCACTAACAGTTAGTATTGTAATGAGGGCACTGGCTGGGCGGCTTGAGCAGGGAAGCTGGAGGATTATGATGACGTCTGTGATGTGACGTCATATAGCCCCCGCACCCATGGTCTTGCGTCAAGTCTAGGAGCCAGAAGAGAAGTGTGAGACTGACAGAATAAGTGCACATTCCAAGTTTCCAACAACACAGTCACAGTGTGTGTCAGTGATGAAGAGAGCTGAGAGACTCAGGAATAAGTGTTAGTTAGATTTTGGTCTGGAGTGGACACAGTTAATCTTAGACAGAGACAGGTAGGCAATGTATGGTATTATTGTTTGTATTATTATAGTCAAATTCATCTTTTTTTTTGGGGGGGGGGGTCCCTGAATGGCAATTTGGCAATGTGGTCACCCTAGGTGCAGCACTTCCTCATAGTGCAGTGTGCACAACCAATGAACCATCCCAGAGTCAGACTGTAAGTTACTTGACTATTAGGATCCCCCAGCAGATTACATATATGTGGGACAAGCAAGCTTGCTCAACGTCAGACTATGGAATCCATAATCACATTGTAATTAATTAGGATCCCTGTATGTTAAAAAAAATGGAGCTCCCACATTTTAACATACAGGGATAACTTTAGATCCTAATTAATCATACCGATTTTCGGACACTTAGAGTGATATAGTTGGCTGCGGTACTGTCTAAATATTTACATAACAAGCTACATATAAGTGTTGAGACGGTACCGTAGTTACAATAGTCCACTTGACATTTATTGTATTGGCATAGTGCAAGAGATTTAACCCATAATTCCAGCTTCAGGGCCGGTTTGGGCCATAAGCCGGAGGGGGGCAGGGCTGAGTCAGAGAGGGCGGGGCTGAGCCAGAGTGAGCGGGACTGAGTCAGAGGGGGCTGGGCCGGGGTTGCTGAGCCATACAAATCCAGGGCCAGCCTGATTTCCTAGCCTGGCCCTGTATATAGCTGTTCAAAACGGCTAAGAACCAAACTCTCTTCCTTTAAGCAGAGACGCAGCAAAGTAACCATTCCGAACCAAACTAACAGGAAGTGCTCCGGAAAGGTACGCAACACTAAATTGCCACCTCAGAAAACCCGCCCTTCCTATTCGTGGGCATTCCTAAATAGAAAAGTGACCCTGCAGCCATTACTATCATTACTATAAGTAAAACAAACTACTGCTGCACTACAAAGTCCAGAATCAAACCGGAACAAATTTAAATAAATCTGAGCCTCTCCAAAAGATTTTACGTCCTCAATGCCTGCATACACTGCCTACTTAAATCTGAGTCTTGAGAAAGGCCTTGGTATAGGCCGAAACGCGTTGACACAGACATACTGGTGAGCTTATTTCTATTTACTCCTAAAGTGTAAAAGCTTTATTGCACTATTGTTCGTTTTTGTTTATTCACAGGTCAGAAGTTTCTACTATTTTTTATTTGTTTATTCACAGGTCAGAAGTTTCTACTATTTTTATTTGTATTTTTTATCATCAATATTACTTGATATGTTTTTCCTTCACCCATTTTACCCATCTTGGTACACTGATCCAACACTAAAGCCAACTTTTTCATTTTTGGACTTAAAGTGATTTATATTTGTCTCACATTCATTCATTTTTTCACTCATTTTTTTCACTTTTTTCCTTTATATTGAAACTATTTTTATGACTTTTTTGCTGCTGCTTTGACACATTTGGATTTATTGGATTGCTTACACACTTCTGTTTGGATATTATTTGGTCATCAAGTCATTGAACACATACACCTGTTTGAACAGAACTTTTTGGACACTGATTTTTGTATTTTGGACACTGTGTTTTGCATCTCTGAATATTGCGTTGTATTTTATTGTATTACATTTACTTTGAGCACTCAAGGTATTCCCAGCGAGATTTTATAGAAATTTTTATAGAATTTTATAGGATTGCATTTACCATACACATTGTTTTATCTGCTGTCACCATCTTTTGTTTTATTGTATATTTTATCATGGATCCATGTTATTTTTAGGCTGCTGTTATTTATATTATGTTTTTACTGTTTAAACTCATTCATTAAAAACATAATTTATGCTTACCTGATAAATTCCTTTCTTCTGTTGTGCGATCAGTCCACGGGTCATCATTACTTCTGGGATATAACTCCTCCCCAACAGGAAATGCAAGAGGATTCACCCAGCAGAGCTGATATAGCTCCTCCCCTCTACGTCAGTCCCAGTCATTCGACCAAGAATCAACGAGAAAGGAGTAACCAAGGGTGAAGTGGTGACTGGAGTATAATTTAAAAGATATTTACCTGCCTTAAAAAACAGGGCGGGCCGTGGGCTGATCGCACAACAGAAGAAAGGAATTTATCAGGTAAGCATAAATTATGTTTTCTTCTGTTATGTGCGATCAGTCCACGGGTCATCATTACTTCTGGGATACCAATACCAAAGCAAAAGTACACGGATGACGGGAGGGATAGGCAGGCTCATTATACAGAAGGAACCACTGCCTGAAGAACCTTTCTCCCAAAAATAGCCTCCGAAGAAGCAAAAGTGTCAAATTTGTAAAATTTGGAAAAAGTATGAAGCGAAGACCAAGTTGCAGCCTTGCAAATCTGTTCAACAGAGGCCTCATTCTTAAAGGCCCAAGTGGAAGCCACAGCTCTAGTGGAGTGAGCTGTAATTCTTTCAGGAGGCTGCTGTCCAGCAGTCTCATAGGCTAAACGTATTATGCTACGAAGCCAAAAAGAGAGAGAGGTAGCAGAAGCTTTTTGACCTCTCCTCTGTCCAGAATAAACGACAAACAGGGAAGAAGTTTGGCGAAAATTTTTAGTTGCCTGCAAGTAGAACTTGAGGGCACGAACTACATCCAGATTGTGTAGAAGACGTTCCTTCTTTGAAGAAGGATTTGGACACAAGGATGGAACAACAATCTCTTGATTGATATTCCTGTTAGTAACTACCTTAGGTAAGAACCCAGGTTTAGTACGCAGAACTACCTTATCTGAGTGAAAAATCAGATAAGGAGAATCACAATGTAATGCTGATAACTCAGAGACTCTTCGAGCCGAGGAAATAGCCATTAAAAACAGAACTTTCCAAGATAACAATTTTATATCAATGGAATGAAGGGGTTCAAATGGAACACCTTGTAAAACGTTAAGAACTAAGTTTAAACTCCATGGCGGAGCAACGGCTTTAAACACAGGCTTGATCCTAGCTAAAGCTTGACAAAAGGCCTGGACGTCTGGATTTTCTGACAGACGCCTGTGTAACAAGATGGACAGAGCTGAAATCTGTCCCTTTAATGAACTAGCCGATAAACCCTTTTCTAAACCTTCTTGTAGAAAAGACAATATCCTAGGGATCCTAACCTTACTCCAGGAGTAACGTTTGGATTCGCACCAGTATAGGTATTTGCGCCATATTTTATGGTAAATCTTTCTGGTAACAGGCTTCCTAGCCTGGATCAGGGTATCAATAACCGACTCAGAAAAACCACGCTTTGATAAAATCAAGCGTTCAATTTCCAAGCAGTCAGTTTCAGAGAAGTTAGATTTTGATGTTTGAATGGACCCTGTATCAGAAGGTCCTGTCTCAGAGGTAGAGACCAAGGTGGACAGGATGACATGTCCACTAGATCTGCATACCAAGTCCTGCGTGGCCATGCAGGCGCTATTAGAATCACAGATGCTCTCTCTTGTTTGATTTTCGCAATCAATCGAGGAAGCAGCGGGAAGGGTGGAAACACATAAGCCATCCCGAAGTTCCAAGGTGCTGTCAAAGCATCTATCAGAACCGCTCCCGGATCCCTGGATCTGGACCCGTAGTGAGGAAGTTTGGCGTTCTGGCGAGACGCCATGAGATCTATCTCTGGTTTGCCCCAACGTCGAAGTATTTGGGCAAAAATCTCCGGATGAAGTTCCCACTCTCCCGGATGAAAAGTCTGGCGACTCAAGAAATCCGCCTCCCAGTTCTCCACTCCCGGGATGTGGATTGCTGACAGGTGGCAAGAGTGAGACTCTGCCCAGCGAATTATCTTTGATACTTCCATCATTGCTAGGGAGCTTCTTGTCCCTCCCTGATGGTTGATGTAAGCTACAGTCGTGATATTGTCCGACTGAAACCTGATGAACCCCTGAGTTGTTAATTGGGGCCAAGCTAGAAGGGCATTGAGAACTGCCCTCAATTCCAGAATGTTTATTGGAAGGAGACTCTCCTCCTGATTCCATAATCCCTGAGTCTTCAGAGAATTCCAGACAGCGCCCCAACCTAGCAGGCTGGCGTCTGTTGTTACGATTGTCCAGTCTGGCCTGCTGAATGGCATCCCCCTGGACAGGTGTGGCCGATAAAGCCACCATAGAAGAGAATTTCTGGTCTCTTGATTCAGATTCAGGGTAGGGGACAAATCT
This sequence comes from Bombina bombina, assembly GCF_027579735.1. Lineage (NCBI taxonomy): Eukaryota > Metazoa > Chordata > Amphibia > Anura > Bombinatoridae > Bombina > Bombina bombina. The sequence goes on along the minus strand of NC_069507.1, from coordinate 125,258,282 downwards.
GAGTAATCCCCATTCCACTGACTTAGCATGCACAATTGCAGCGGTCTGAGGTGTAGGCGTGCAAAAGGTACTATGTCCATTGCCGCTACCATTAAGCCGATCACCTCCATGCATTGAGCTACTGACGGGTGTTGAATGGAATGAAGGACACGGCATGCATCCTGAAGCCTTGTTAACCTGTCTTCTGTCAGGTAAATCTTCATTTCTACAGAATCTATAAGAGTCCCCAAGAATGGAACTCTTGTGAGAGGAAAAAGAGAACTTTTCTTTTCGTTCACTTTCCATCCATGCGACCTTAGAAATGCCAGAACTAACTCTGTATGAGACTTGGCAGTTTGAAAGCTTGAAGCTTGTATTAGAATGTCGTCTAGGTACGGAGCTACCGAAATCCCTCGCGGTCTTAGTACCGCCAGAAGGGCACCCAGAACCTTTGTGAAGATTCTTGGGGCCGTAGCCAATCCGAATGGAAGAGCTACAAACTGGTAGTGCCTGTCTAGGAAGGCAAACCGTAGATACCGTTGATGATCTTTGTGAATCGGTATGTGAAGGTAAGCATCTTTTAAATCCACTGTGGTCATGTACTGACCCTTTTGGATCATAGGTAAGATTGTCCGAATAGTTTCCATTTTGAACGATGGAACTCTTAGGAATTTGTTTAGAATCTTTAAATCTAAGATTGGCCTGAAAGTTCCCTCTTTTTTGGGAACCACAAACAGGTTTGAGTAGAACCCTTGTCCTTGTTCCGACCGCGGAACTGGATGGATCACTCCCATTAATAACAGATCTTGTACACAGCGTAGAAACGCTTCTTTCTTTATCTGGTTTGTTGACAACCTTGACAGATGAAATCTCCCTTTTGGGGGAGATAATTTGAAGTCTAGAAGGTATCCCTGAGATATGATCTCCAGCGCCCAGGGATCCTGAACATCTCTTGCCCAGGCCTGAGCGAAGAGAGAAAGTCTGCCCCCCACTAGATCCGGTCCCGGATCGGGGGCTCTCGGTTCATGCTGTCTTTGGGGCAGCAGCAGGTTTCCTGGCCTGTTTGCCCTTATTCCAGGACTGGTTAGGTTTCCAGCCTTGCCTGTAACGAGCAACAGCTCCTTCCTGTTTTGGTGCAGTGGAGGTTGACGCTGCTCCAGGTTTGAAATTCCGAAAGGGACGAAAATTAGACTGTCTAGCCTTAGCTTTGGCTTTGTCTTGAGGTAGGGCGTGGCCCTTACCTCCTGTAATGTCAGCGATAATTTCTTTCAACCCGGGCCCAAATAAAGACTGCCCCTTGAAAGGTATATTAAGTAATTTAGACTTAGAAGTAACATCAGCTGACCAGGATTTTAGCCACAGTGCTCTACGTGCCTGTATGGCGAATCCAGAGTTCTTAGCCGTAAGTTTGGTTAAATGTACTACGGCCTCCGAAATGAATGAATTGGCTAGTTTAAGGACTCTAAGCCTGTCCATAATGTCGTCTAGCGTAGATGAACTAAGGTTCTCTTCCAGAGACTCAATCCAAAATGCTGCCGCAGCCGTAATCGGCGCGATACATGCAAGGGGTTGCAATATAAAACCTTGTTGAACAAACATTTTCTTAAGGTAACCCTCTAATTTTTTATCCATTGGATCTGAAAAAGCACAGCTATCCTCCACCGGGATAGTGGTACGCTTAGCTAAAGTAGAAACTGCTCCCTCCACCTTAGGGACCGTTTGCCATAAGTCCCGAGTAGTGGCGTCTATTGGAAACATCTTTCTAAATATTGGAGGGGGTGAGAACGGCACACCGGGTCTATCCCACTCCTTAGTAACAATTTCAGTTAATCTCTTAGGTATAGGAAAAACGTCAGTACTCGCCGGTACCGCAAAGTATTTATCCAACCTACACATTTTCTCTGGTATTGCAATGGTGTTACAATCATTGAGAGCTGCTAAGACCTCCCCTAGTAATGCACGGAGGTTCTCCAATTTAAATTTAAAATTTGAAATATCTGAATCCAATCTGTTTGGATCAGAACCGTCACCCACAGAATGAAGCTCTCCGTCCTCATGCTCTGCAAGCTGTGACGCAGTATCAGACATGGCCCTAGTATTGTCAGCGCACTCTGTTCTCACCCCAGAGTGATCACGCTTGCCTCTTAGTTCTGGTAATTTAGACAAAACTTCAGTCATAACAGTAGCCATATCATGTAATGTTATCTGTAATGGCCGCCCAGATGTATTAGGCGCCATAATATCACGCACCTCCCGGGCGGGAGATGCAGGTACTGCCGCGTGAGGCGAGTTAGTCGGCATAACTCTCCCCTCGCAGTTTGGTGAAATTTGTTCACATTGTACAGATTGACTTTTATTTAAAGTAGCATCAATACAGTTAGTACATAAATTTCTATTGGGCTCCACCTTGGCATTGGAACAAATGACACAGATATCATTCTCTGAGTCAGACATGTTTAACACACTAGCAATAACTTGCAACCTGGTTATAATCTTTTTTAACAAAAACGTACTGTGCCTCAAAGAGGTACTTAAACGATTAAATGACAGTTGAGATAATGAACTGAAACAGTTATAGCATCAAGTTTAAAATAACACAACTTTTAGCAAAGGTTTGTTCCCATTAGTAAATAACTAAATTTGACATAAAAAATTATAGAATAACGTTTTTATTCACAGTCAATAAAAATTCTCACAGCTCTGCTGAGAGAATGTACCTCCCTTCAAAGAAGTTTGAAGACCCCTGAGATCTGTCAGTGAACCGGATCATGCAGGAAATATAATAGTAGCTGACTGGAATTTTTTGATGCGTAGCAAAAGAGCGCCAAAAACGGCCCCTCCCCCTCACACACAGCAGTGAGGAGAAACGAAACTGTCACAATTTAAAGCAGACAACTGCCAAGTGGAAAATAATGCCCAAACATTTATTTACTCAGTACCTCAGCAATGTAAACGATTCTACATTCCAGCAAAAACGTTTAACATGACAATATTTATTAAAAGGATTAGTGACCTTTAACAGAGTAGTTCCGGTGAAAAACCATTCCCAGAATACTGAAGTGTATACATACATGTCATTATAACGGTATAGCAGGATTTTTTCATCAATTCCATTCAGAAAATAAAAACTGCTACATACCTCAATGCAGATTCATCTGCCCGCTGTCCCCTGATCTGAAGTCTTTACCTCCCTCAGATGGCCGAGAACAGCAATATGATCTTAACTACTCCGGTTAAAATCATAGTAAAAAACTCTGGTAGATTCTTCTTCAAACTCTGCCAGAGAAGTAATAACACGCTCCGGTGCTATTGTAAAATAACAAACTTTTGATTGAAGTCATAAAAACTAAGTATAATCACCATAGTCCTCTCACACATCCTATCTAGTCGTTGGGTGCAAGAGAATGACTGGGACTGACGTAGAGGGGAGGAGCTATATCAGCTCTGCTGGGTGAATCCTCTTGCATTTCCTGTTGGGGAGGAGTTATATCCCAGAAGTAATGATGACCCGTGGACTGATCGCACATAACAGAAGAAATTATGATTTTATGTACTAAGGACCAGACATATCTAGCATTTTTAGCCTATTAAGCTTATAGCGCTCCCTTCCTCCCTTGTTGTATATTTGCTACTATTTTGCTTTTTGGGAAGTGAGCTTTAGGCATCTCTTCTAGCGCTTGGTTTACAATATCTATTTGTTAAATCCTATTAACCCCAAATAGGATTACTAGTGCTTAACGTCCCAAAAACAGACTTAAGTGATAAAGTGCCATATTCTCCATTCCAAGAAAATAAAACCAGGCACTTACTTGATGATCAATCTGCCCAGCAGTTCCCAATTGCTTAAAAGCCACCACTGCTCTACTGAAGAGACTGACATGGGCTAAGGCTAAACCCCAGGAAAGATCAGAACAAACCTGCTCTGCTTTAAAATAATAAAATCTTGATTGAAGAATCTTCTTTCAGACACCTAAACTTTACCACCTCCTTGCTTTTAACGTAGGCAAAGAAAATGACTGGGGTTTGAGGGAAGGGAGGTGATACTTAAAGGGACACTCAGGTTAAATTAAATTTTCATGATTCAGATACAGCATGTAATTTTAAACAACTTTCCAATTTACTTCCATTAAAAAAAATTTGCACAGCCTTTAATATTTACACTTTTTGAGTCACCAAATCCCACTGAGCATGTGCAAGAATTCACAGACTATACGTATATGCATTTGTGATTGGCTGATTGCTATCACATGGTACAAGGGGAGTGGAAATATACATATCTTTAAAATTTGTTATAAAAAAATCTACTACTCATTTGAAGTTCAGACTAAGTGCTATTGCATTGTCTTGTTATCTTGCATTTGTTGGTTATGCAAATCTAATGTGTTCACTGGTCCTTTGCTGTGGTGCTCTTTGCCTCCTCCTGCTGGCCAGGAGTGATATTCACAATAGTAATTAGAGATGATCAGTGGCGTCCCCCAGGGATCAGTACTGGGCCCTGTTCTTTTTAATATTTTTATAAATGACTTGGAGCAAGGATTATATAGCGACATCTCTATTTTTGCAGATGATACTAAGTTAAGTAAGGTCATTAGGTCAGAGCAGGACAAACTCTCTTTACAAAGGGATTTGCTAAAATTAGAACTATGGGCAAGTGAATGGAAAATGAGATTTAATACGGAAAAATGCAAGGTTCTACATTTTGGAAGTAAAAATAAGCAGGCTACATATTTTTTAAATGGGACAAGACTTAGCCAAACACAGGAGGAAACGGATTTGGGAGTAGTAATAGATAACAAGCTAAAGATGAGTGCACAATGCAGGGCAGCGGCTTCAAAGGCTAATAAGATACTAGCATGTATTAAAAGAGGCATTGATTCAAGGGAGGAAAGCATAATTCTGTCATTATATAAAGCCCTGGTAAGACCTCACCTTGAGTTTGGTGTGCAGTTCTGGGGACCGATTGCTAAAAAAGATATTGCAGAACTAGAAAAAGTTCAGAGAAGGGCCACAAAGCTAATAAGGGGATTGGAGAAATTAACCTATGAGGAGAGGCTAGCCAAACTGGGTCTGTTCTCTTCAGAAAAAAGGCGCTTGAGAGGTGACATGATTACTTTATATAAATATATTCAAGGCCCATATACAGAGATGGCAGAAGCTCTGTTTATTCCAAGAAAATTGTTTCTGACAAGAGGTCATAATTTAAGGTTGGAGGAAAGGAGATTTAATCTCCTGCAACAGAAACGTTTTTTCACTGTAAGAGCAATAACATTGTGGAACTCATTACCAAAGGAGGTAGTGAATGCCAATACCATAGATACATTTAAAAATAGTCTGGATAAATTTCTGTATATAAACAAAATTCATGGATATGATTGCTAGTATTAAATGGGTCACATTTTAATGGGGTTATTTAAGCTTAACTGGAGCTTTTTGTAACTATTTTAGATTTGTATAGGTTGAACTCGATGGACTTCAGTCTTTTTTCAACCTTATCTACTATGTTACTATGTTACTATGACTCACCATGTCATTAGAAAGAAAAGAAAGGGAGCAACGAGTAGTAGTAAATGGATCATACTCAGATTGTACAAAGGTAATTAGTGAAGTACCCCAGGGATCAGTACTTGGCCCTGTTCTTTTTAATATTTTTATTAATGACTTGGAGCACAGATTAAATAGAATAGCAACATGTCTATTTTTGCAGATGATACAAAGTTGTGTAAGGTCATTAGGTCAGTGCAGGATGAACTTGCTTTACAGGGGGATCTACAAAAAGAAAAGAATGGGCAGATAAATGTAAGATAAATGTAAAATGAGATTTAATACTGGAAAATGCAAGGTTCTACATTTTGAAAGAACAAATAAGCAGGCAACATATTATTTAAAGGGACAGTAAAGGTTCAGAATAATGTTATATAATTCTGCACACAGTGCAGAATTATATAACATTATTTAAGCGGTAACTTGAAAAATTTAAAAGTATTTTCAGAATTTTCATTGAACGTTGGACTCCGCTCTAGGATTTACTGAGTGGGTCTTGAGTATCCAAAGCGCTTCATGGGCTTGCTGGTTAGTCACGGTCGCGCTATTGGAATAAATGTAGCTCGCTCCCGCTCTGGTCTAGTAGCGGTTCTGGGGACCAATCTAAAAAAAAACGACATTGCAGACTTTTGAGGTGCTTAAAAGGTGACATGATTACTTCAACGTTACATTTATGTCCATGGTCGCTCACCCCACAAGGTCTGAGCTTGGGGGGGATGATATGGTACAGAGTGCTAGGCAGAGTTGTGGATGAGGTGTATTTAGGACACAGTGTTTTAAGAAATCACTAACCTGATATGTGGGATAATACAGGCAGCCCCAGGGAAAGACTGTTACTAACCTGTTTTAGTTATTGTGTATTATGGGTTCCCTGGGGTGGAGTATTGGGAATAGACGAGTGGGCCAATTCTCCACTCCACTAATAGGGTGATTGATTGTACAGGATCCAGTCCAGATTTTACAGGGTCCTTTCTCACTGTGTTAATTAATTTGATTAGGTTCACCTGGAGTGTGTTAAAAGGCTATAAAGACAGTCCAACAATGAGCATTGTGTAAACACTATTATTTCTGATATTCGTAACCGTGACTCAGATAGAATGGCTCAGGTAAAGTGATCACATGGACATTCATGATCACATAGACATTAGTTTAGATAAGTCCAGTCCCTGGGTACTGAAGCTGCTTTGTCTGTTCAGTGTGCTGTGCACAAAACTTTCTCCATATAGACCAGCGTACGATAAGCTTGAGTCTGAAAGAGGGTACTGTGAACGAGCGAATCATCAGACAGCCTTACCGAAAGCAGTCATTCCCTTGGTCCTTCATAACGTGTATCAAGACATGTAGCCAATCAGGAGAGAGAGGGGTGAAGGACATATAGATACAGCATTTTAGCCTCCGCTGTGCTACACTCCTGGGTCATCAAACATATCTGTTGCTGTGCTCCTCACATTGAACATATTTGTTGTTGTGCTCCTCGCATTGAACATATTTGTTGCTGCTAAATTTTAACAGCTGGTGCTCCTCACTTTGAACAGATTTGTTGCTAATACAGCTATAAATGTCTAGTTAAGTGAGTAATTAGGGAGATCTGTTTAATTATAGTGAAGGAAAGTGCTGGAGTATATTATACTGGAATGAACCAATGTTAAAAGACTGTTGCTATTTGGATTATATGCTAGACTATATTTTAAAAACTCACTGTTAGTTTGATTTTCTTTAATACTGCTGTGATCTACAAATAAACAAGCTGCATTTTGACAACAGATTAGATGTGTTTTTCTTAATACCCTACTCTATATAAACACTCTGCGGCCACATTGTTAGGTACAGCTACCTAGTAGTTGAGCCTCCTTTAGCCTTCAAAACAGCCTGAATTTGTCTAGGCATGGATTCAACAAGATGCTGAAAACGTTGTGGAAGTATTGTGAACCATGCAGACATGAGTGTGTCACGCAACCACTGGAGATTCGATGAAGGTGTAGGCCTGCAGCGAATAGCCCTTTCCAGCTCATCCCAAAGATGTTCAATAGGCTTGAGATCAGGGGACTGAGTGGGACACTGCAGCAAAGAAAAGTCATTGTCATGTTCCAGGAACCATCCCATAGTGATGCAGGCTTTGTGCACCAATGCATTATCCTGCTGGAAGTAACCATCTTCTTGAGGATAAACTGTCAACATGAACAGATGCACTTGGTCAGCAATGATGTTTATGTACTCTGTGGCATTCAGACGTGAATCTAGAGTATCAATGGATCCAATGTGTGCCAGGAAAACACCATAACACCGACCCACCTCCTTGCACAGTTTTCATCAGACATGACAGGTCCATGGATTCATGCTTTGCAAAATTTGGAGCATGCCATTAACATCACGCATTAGGAACTTCGACTTGTCAGACCAAGCATACCTTTTTCCAGTCTTTGATGGTCCAGTGTTGGTCTTGTTGTGCCCACAGAAGGCATGCTCTTTTGTTCTTCTCTGATAACAACGGCACCCAATGTGGCAGACGGCTGTTGTAGCCCATCCGCAACAAGGTTTGCCTAGTGGTGCATTACGATATGTTTTTCTCCGCACCAAGGTTGACTTCTGACGTGATTTACTAAATTGTGGCCTGTCTGTTTGCTTGCAGAAGTCTAGCCATCTGCCTCTGACCTATCTCATCAACGAGCATTTTTTATTTCGCAGGACTTCCGCTAACTGGATGTTTTTTGTTTATTGCACTATTCTCGACACACTCTTGAAACTGTGGTATGTGAAAAGTTCAGGATTACTGCTGTTTCAGATACGCTTCTCCAGCACGTCTTGCCTACCTACTATCATGCCACATTCAAAATCTATTAGATCCCTGCTCTTGTACACATAACTGATAGTAGGAAGGTTGTTCTGCTGTATTTATAACAAAACTATGGCCATGTGACATGCAACATAGTTGAATGAACCATTTGTGTGCACAGCAGGGCTGTACATAATTAAGTGGCCAAAATGTGTAAGTATATACATACATACATATATACACACACACATACAGTACATATTAAAATAATATATATGTCTATTATGTTGTCAGTTTGAAGAAATACAGATCAGACAAAGTAGATTCTTCTATTGGTATTCTAGGTGTTTTAATAAGTAAATGTAAGACTCCAAACATTTTTTGTATCAAAATCCTAATAAAGGATTTGATATTTGGTAAATAGAGTCCCTGTTGCTAAAAACCCCTGTATCTTTATTTTAACTTGATTAAAATCCAAAAAAGATTAAAATAAAAATCTACATAAAAAAAAAACTTTGATGCCGCTAACTAGTATACGATATAAGGTCAAAGTCTTAGACCAAAGAGTACCTAATAACAAATACTGTATAGTTATTTTGAAGTGGATGAGTTTTTTTGTTTTTGCTATTGTATTGTTTGCTATTGTTTTTGCTATTTTACTTATTACTTCTTAATATATAGTGCCCTTCTGTTTGCTTCATTTCTTCTATGGACTCATATCTGTGACTGAGGAGGGGCAGCCATATTATTGCTATTAGATTGCTATTGTTATCACAAAAAGTGCAAATGGGATATTGACGGTGTGATAATTTTTACTGCTAGAATCCGTATTACCATTTGGATGAGTTAACTTGCACAAACTGAAGATCAGTACTGCTCCCTATGCTTTCAATGACAAGCCAAAGCAGAAACCTGCGATTGTATTACAAGTTTGTGGTTAATTATTATGCTTGAGAGATAATAACATTAACAATGGAAATAATAAACAAAGTTGAAAGCTCTGGTAAAGTCATTGTGACTGCTCACAAGGGACTTCATAAACCAAAAAAAACATAATTTATGTAAGAACTTACCTGATAAATTCATTTCTTTCATATTAGCAAGAGTCCATGAGCTAGTGACGTATGGGATATACATTCCTACCAGGAGGGGCAAAGTTTCCCAAACCTCAAAATGCCTATAAATACACCCCTCACCACACCCACAATTCAGTTTAACGAATAGCCAAGATGTGGGGTGATAAGAAAAAAGTGCGAAAGCATATAAAATAAGGAATTGGAATAATTGTGCTTTATACAAAAAAATCATAACCACCGCAAAAAAGGGCGGGCCTCATGGACTCTTGCTAATATGAAAGAAATTAATTTATCAGGTAAGTTCTTACATAAATTATGTTTTCTTTCATGTAATTAGCAAGAGTCCATGAGCTAGTGACGTATGGGATAATGATTACCCAAGATGTGGATCTTTCCACACAAGAGTCACTAGAGAGGGAGGGATAAAATAAAGACAGCCAATTCCTGCTGAAAATAATCCACAACCAAAATAAGTTTAATGAAAAACATAAACAGAAGATTCAAACTGAAACGCTGCCTGAAGTACTTTTCTACCAAAAACTGCTTCAGAGGAAGAAAATACATCAAAATGGTAGAATTTAGTAAAAGTATGCAAAGAGGACCAAGTTGCTGCTTTGCAAATCTGATCAATCGAAGCTTCATTCCTAAACGCCCAGGAAGTAGAAACTGACCTAGTAGAATGAGCTGTAATCCTTTGAGGCGGAGTTTTACCCGACTCAACATAGGCATGATGCCAAAGAAATGGCAGAAGCTTTCTGGCCTTTTCTAGAACCGGAAAAGATAACAAATAGACTAGAAGTCTTTCGGAAAGACTTAGTAGCTTCAACATAATATTTCAAAGCTCTAACAACATCCAAAGAATGCAACGATTTCTCCTTAGAATTCTTAGGATTAGGACATAATGAAGGAACCACAATTTCTCTACTAATGTTGTTGGAATTCACAACTTTAGGTAAAAATTCAAAAGAAGTTCGCAACACCGCCTTATCCTGATGAAAAATCAGAAAAGGAGACTCACAAGAAAGAGCAGATAATTCAGAGACTCTTCTGGCAGAAGAGATCGCCAAAAGGAACAAAACTTTCCAAGAAAGTAATTTAATGTCCAATGAATGCATAGGTTCAAACGGAGGAGCTTGAAGAGCCCCCAGAACCAAATTCAAACTCCAAGGAGGAGAAATTGACTTAATGACAGGTTTTATACGAACCAAAGCTTGTACAAAACAATGAATATCAGAAAGATTAGCAATCTTTCTGTGAAAAAGAACAGAAAGAGCAGAGATTTGTCCTTTCAAAGAACTTGCGGATAAACCTTTATCTAAACCATCCTGAAGAAACTGTAAAATTCTCGGAATTCTAAAAGAATGCCAAGAAAAATGATGAGAAAGACACCAAGAAATATAAGTCTTCCAGACTCTATAATATATCTCTCTAGATACAGATTTACGAGCCTGTAACATAGTATTAATCACAGAGTCAGAGAAACCTCTTTGACCAAGAATCAAGCGTTCAATCTCCATACCTTTAAATTTAAGGATTTGAGATCCTGATGGAAAAAAGGACCTTGCGACAGAAGGTCTGGTCTTAGCGGAAGAGTCCACGGATGGCAAGAGGCCATCCGGACAAGATCCGCATACCAAAACCTGTGAGGCCATGCCGGAGCTACCAACAGAACAAACGAGCATTCCTTCAGAATCTTGGAGATTACTCTTGGAAGAAGAACTAGAGGCGGAAAGATATAGGCAGGATGATACTTCCAAGGAAGTGATAATGCATCCGCTGCTTCCGCCTGAGGATCCCGGGATCTGGACAGATACCTGGGAAGTTTCTTGTTTAGATGAGACGCCATCAGATCTATTTCTGGAAGCTCCCACATTTGAACAATCTGAAGAAATACCTCTGGGTGAAGAGACCATTCGCCCGGATGCAACGTTTGGCGACTGAGATAATCCGCTTCCCAATTGTCTATACCTGGGATATGAACCGCAGAGATTAGACAGGAGCTGGATTCCGCCCAAACCAAAATTCGAGATACTTCTTTCATAGCCAGAGGACTGTGAGTCCCTCCTTGATGATTGATGTATGCCACAGTTGTGACATTGTCTGTCTGAAAACAAATGAACGATTCTCTCTTCAGAAGAGGCCAAAACTGAAGAGCTCTGAAAATTGCACGGAGTTCCAAAATATTGATCGGTAATCTCACCTCCTGAGATTCCCAAACTCCTTGTGCCGTCAGAGATCCCCACACAGCTCCCCAACCTGTGAGACTTGCATCTGTTGAAATTACAGTCCAGGTCGGAAGCACAAAAGAAGCCCCCTGAATTAAACGATGGTGATCTGTCCACCACGTTAGAGTGTCGTACAATCGGTTTTAAAGATATTAATTGAGATATCTTTGTGTAATCCTTGCACCATTGATTCAGCATACAGAGCTGAAGAGGTCGCATGTGAAAACGAGCAAAGGGGATCGCGTCCGATGCAGCAGTCATAAGACCTAGAATTTCCATGCATAAGGCTACCGAAGGGAATGATTGTAACTGAAGGTTTCGACAAGCTGAGATCAATTTTAGACGTCTCTTGTCTGTCAAAGACAGAGTCATGGACACTGAATCTATCTGGAAACCCAGAAAGGTTACCCTTGTCTGAGGAGTCAATGAACTTTTTGGTGAATTGATCCTCCAACCATGATCTTGAAGAAACAACACAAGTCGATTCGTATGAGATTCTGCTAAATGTAAAGACTGAGCAAGTACCAAGATATCGTCCAAATAAGGAAATACCACAATACCCTGTTCTCTGATTACAGTCAGAAGGGCACCGAGAACCTTTGTAAAAATTCTTGGAGCTGTAGCTAGGCCAAACAGCAGAGCCACAAACTGGTAATGCTTGTCCAGAAAAGAGAATCTCAGGAACTGATAATGATCTGGATGAATCGGAATATGCAGATATGCATTCTGTAAATCTATTGTGGACATATAATGCCCTTGCTGAACAAAAGGCAAGATAGTCCTTACAGTTACCATTTTGAACGTTGGTATCCTTACATAACGATTCATTATTTTTAGATCCAGAACTGGTCTGAAGGAATTCTCCTTCTTTGGTACAATGAAGAGATTTGAATAAAACCCCATCCCCTGTTCCAGAACTGGAACTGGCATAATTACTCCAGCCAACTCTAGATCTGAAACACAATTCAGAAATGCTTGAGCTTTCACTGGATTTACTGGGACACGGGAAAGAAAAAATCTCTTTGCAGGAGGTCTCATCTTGAAACCAATTATGTACCCTTCTGAAACAATGTTCTGAATCCAAAGATTGTGAACAGAATTGATCCAAATTTCTTTGAAAAAACGTAACCTGCCCCCTACCAGCTGAGCTGGAATGAGGGCCGCACCTTCATGTGGACTTAGAAGCTGGCTTTGCTTTTCTAGAAGGCTTGGATTTATTCCAGACTGGAGATGGTTTCCAAACTGAAACTGCTCCTGAGGATGAAGGATCAGGCTTTTGTTCTTTGTTGAAATGAAAGGAACGAAAACGATTATTAGCCCTGTTCTTACCCTTAGATTTTTTATCCTGTGGTAAAAAAGTTCCTTTCCCACCAGTAACAGTTGAGATAATAGAATCCAACTGAGAACCAAATAATTTGTTACCCTGGAAAGAAATGGAAAGTAGAGTTGATTTAGAAGCCATATCAGCATTCCAAGTTTTAAGCCATAAAGCTCTTCTAGCTAAAATAGCTAGAGACATAAACCTGACATCAACTCTGATAATATCAAAAATGGCATCACAGATGAAATTATTAGCATGTTGAAGAAGAATAATAATATTATGAGAATCATGATCTGTTACTTGTTGCGCTAAAGTTTCCAACCAAAAAGTTGAAGCTGCAGCAACATCAGCCAATGATATAGCAGGTCTAAGAAGATTACCTGAACACAGATAAGCTTTTCTTAGAAAGGATTCAATTTCCCTATCTAAAGGATCCTTAAACGAAGTACCATCTGACGTAGGAATAGTAGTCCGTTTAGCAAGGGTAGAAATAGCCCCATCAACTCTAGGGATTTTGTCCCAAAATTCTAATCTGTCAGACGGCACAGGATATAATTGCTTAAAACGATGAATTACCCAATTTATCCCATTCTCTGGAAACTACTTCAGAAATAGCATTAGGAACAGGAAAAACTTCTGGAATAACCACAGGAGATTTAAAGACCTTATCTAAACGTTTAGAATTAGTATCAAGAGGACCAGAATCCTAAATTTCTAAAGCAATTAGTACTTCTTTAAGTAAAGAACGAATAAATTCAATTTTAAATAAATATAAAGATTTATCAGCATCAATCTCTGAGACAGAATCCTCTGAACCAGAAGAGTCATCAGAATCAGAATGATGATGTTCATTTAAAAATTCATCTGTATAAAGAGAAGTTTTAAAAGATTTTTTATGTTTACTAGAAGGAGGAATAACAGACATAGCCTTCTTGATGGATTCAGAAACAAAATCTCTTATGTTATCAGGAACATTCTGAACCTTAGATGTTGATGGAACTGCAACAGGTAAAGGTACATTACTAAAGGAAATATTATCTGCATTAACAAGTTTGTCATGACAATTAATACAAACAACAGCTGGAGGAATAGCTACCAAAAGTTTACAGCAGATACACTTAGCTTTGGTAGTTCCAGCACTAGGCAGCGATTTTCCTGAAGTATCTTCTGACTCGGATGCAACGTGAGACATCTTGCAATATGTAAGAGAAAAAACAACATATAAAGCAAAATAGATCAAATTCCTTAAATGACAGTTTCAGGAATGGGAAAAAAATGCCAATGAACAAGCTTCTAGCAACCAGAAGCAAAGAAAAAATGAACTTAAATAATTTGGAGACAAAAGCGACGCCCATATTTTTTGGCGCCAAATAAGACGCCCACATTATTTGGCGCCTAAATCCTTTTTGGCGCCAAATATGACGCCACATCCGGAACGCCGACATTTTTGGCGCAAAAGAACGTAAAAAATGACGCAACTTCCGGCGACACGTATGACGCTGGAAACAGAAAAGATTTTTTGCGTCAAAAAAGTCCGCGCCAAGAATGACGCAATAAAATGAAGCATTTTCAGTCCCCGCGAGCCTAACAGCCCACAGGGAAAAAGTCAAATTTTTTAAGGTAAGAAAAAATAATTGATTCAAGTGCATTATCCAAAATATGAAACTGACTGTCTGAAAATAAGGAATGTTGAACATCCTGAGACAAGGCAAATAAATGTTTGAATACATATATATAGAACTTTATAAACAAAGTGCCCAACCATAGCTTAGAGTGTCACAGAAAATAAGACTTACTTACCCCAGGACACTCATCTACATGTTTGTAGAAAGCCAAACCAGTACTGAAACGAAAATCAGCAGAGGTAATGGTATATATATAAGAGTATATTGTCGATCTGAAAAGGGAGGTAAGAGATGAATCTCTACGACCGATAACAGAGAACCTATGAAATAGACCCCGTAGAAGGAGATCACTGCATTCAAAATAGGCAATACTCTCCTCACATCTCTCTGACATTCACTGCACGCTGAGAGGAAAACCGGGCTCCAACTTGCTGCGGAGCGCATATCAACGTAGAATCTAGCACAAACTTACTTCACCACCTCCATAGGAGCCAAAGTTTGTAAAACTGAATTGTGGGTGTGGTGAGGGGTGTATTTATAGGCATTTTGAGGTTTGGGAAACTTTGCCCCTCCTGGTAGGAATGTATATCCCATACGTCACTAGCTCATGGACATGGTGTATCCAGTCCACGGATCATCCATTACTTGTGGGATATTCTCCTTCCCAACAGGAAGTTGCAAGAGGATCACCCACAGCAGAGCTGCTACATAGCTCCTCCCCTAACTGCCATATCCAGTCATTCGACCGAAACAAGGCGAGAAAGGAGAAACCATAGGGTGCAGTGGTGACTGTAGTTTAAATTAAAATTTAGACCTGCCTTAAAAGGACAGGGCGGGCCGTGGACTGGATACAGCACAAGAGAAATAAATTTATCAGGTAAGCATAAATTATGTTTTCTCATGTAAGGTGTATCCAGTCCACGGATCATCCATTACTTGTGGGATACCAATACCAAAGCTAAAGTACACGGATGAAGGGAGGGACAAGGCAGGCTTAAATGGAAGGAACCACTGCCTGTAGAACCTTTCTCCCAAAAATAGCCTCCGAAGAAGCAAAAGTATCAAATTTGTAAAATTTTGAAAAAGTATGAAGCGAAGACCAAGTCGCCGCCTTGCAAATCTGTTCAACAGAAGCCTCATTTTTAAAGGCCCAGGTGGAAGCCACAGCTCTAGTAGAATGAGCTGTAATCCTTTCAGGGGGCTGCTGTCCAGCAGTCTCATAGGCTAAGCGTATTACGCTCCGAAGTCAAAAAGAAAGAGAGGTTGCCGAAGCTTTTTGACCTCTCCTCTGTCCAGAGTAAACAACAAACAGTGTAGATGTTTGGTGAAAATATTTAGTAGCTTGTAAGTAAAACTTCAAAGCACGGACCACGTCCAGATTATGTAAAAGACGTTCCTTCTTTGAAGAAGGATTAGGACACAATGATGGAACAACAATCTCTTGATTGATATTCTTGTTAGAAACTACCTTAGGTAAAAACCCAGGTTTTGTACGCAGAACTACTTTATCTGAATGGAAAATCAGATAAGGAGAATCACATTGTAAAGCAGATAACTCAGAGACTCTCCGAGCCAAGGAAATAGCCATCAAAAACAGAACTTTCCAAAACAAAAGTTTAATATCAATGGAATGAAGGGGTTCAAACGGAACCCCTTGAAGAACTTTAAGAACCAAGTTTAAGCTCCATGGGGGAGCAACAGGTTTAAACACAGGCTTGATTCTAACCAAAGCCTGACAAAAAGCTTGAACGTCTGGAACTTCAGCCAGACGCTTGTGCAAAAGAATAGACAGAGCAGAAATCTGTCCCTTTAAAGAACTAGCTGATAATCCTTTTTCCAAACCCTCTTGGAGAAAGGACAATATCCTAGGAATCCTAACCTTACTCCATGAGTAATTCTTGGATTCACACCAATAAAGGTATTTACGCCATATCTTATGGTAGATTTTCCTGGTGACAGGCTTTCGTGCCTGTATTAGGGTATCAATGACTGACTCGGAGAAGCCACGCTTTGATAAAATCAAGCGTTCAATCTCCATGCAGTCAGTCTCAGAGAAATTAGATTCGGATGATTGAAAGGACCTTGTAGTAGAAGGTCTTGTCTCAGAGGCAGGGTCCATGGTGGAAAGGATGACATGTCCACTAGGTCTGCATACCAGGTCCTGTGTGGCCACGCAGGCGCTATCAAGATCACCGATGCTCTCTCCTGTTTGATTTTGGCAATCAGTCGAGGGAGCAGAGGAAACGGTGGAAACACATAAGCCAGGTTGAAGAACCAAGGCGCTGCTAGAGCATCTATCAGTGCCGCTTCTGGGTCCCTAGACCTGGATCCGTAACAAGGAAGTTTGGCGTTCTGGCGAGACGCCATGCGATCCAGTTCTGGTTTGCCCCAACGATGAACCAATTGAGCAAACACCTCCGGATGGAATTCCCACTCCCCCGGATGAAAAGTCTGACGACTTAGAAAATCCGCCTCCCAGTTCTCTACACCTGGGATATGGATTGCTGATAGGTGGCAAGAGTGAGTCTCTGCCCAGCGAATTATCTTGGAGACTTCCAGCATCGCTAGGGAACTACTGGTTCCCCCTTGATGGTTGATGTAAGCCACAGTCGTGATGTTGTCCGACTGAAATCTAATGAACCTCAGGGTTGCTAACTGAGGCCAAGCTAGAAGAACATTGAATATTGCTCTTAACTCCAGAATATTTATTGGGAGGAGTTTCTCCTCCTGAGTCCACGATCCCTGAGCCTTCAGGGAATTCCAGACTGCACCCCAACCTAGAAGGCTGGCATCTGTTGTTACAATTGTCCAATCTGGCCTGCGAAAGGTCATACCTTTGGACAGATGGACCCGAGAATCTCTGGTCTCTTGATCCATATTTAGCAGAGGGGACAAATCTGTGTAATCCCCATTCCACTGACTGAGCATGCATAGTTGCAGCGGTCTGAGATGTAGGCGCGCAAATGGCACTATGTCCATCGCCGCAACCATTAAGCCGATTACTTCCATACACTGAGCCACCGAAGGGCGCGGAATAGAATGAAGAACACGGCAAGATTTTAGAAGCTTTGATAACCTGGACTCTGTCAGGTAAATCTTCATTTCTACAGAATCTATCAGAGTCCCTAGGAAGGAGACTCTTGTGAGTGGGGATAGAGAACTCTTTTCCTCGTTCACCTTCCACCCATGTGACCTGAGAAATGCCAGAACTATGTCCGTATGTGACTTGGCAATCTGAAAGCTTGACGCCTGTATCAGGATGTCGTCCAGATAAGGGGCCACTGATATACCTTGCGGTCTTAGAACCGCCAGAAGTGATCCCAGAACCTTTGTAAAGATTCTTGGAGCTGTAGCTAAACCGAAGGGAAGAGCCACAAATTGGTAATGCCTGTCCAGAAAGGCAAACCTTAGGAACCGATGATGATCTTTGTGAATCGGTATGTGAAGGTAAGCATCCTTCAAATCCACTGTGGTCATGTATTGACCCTCCTGGATCATAGGTAGGATGGTCCGAATAGTTTCCATTTTGAACGATGGAACTCTGAGGAATTTGTTTAAGATCTTTAGATCCTAAATGGGTCTGAAGGTTCCCTCTTTTTTGTGAATCACAAACAGATTTGAATAAAAACCCTGTCCCTGTTCCGTCTGTGGAACTGGACAGATCACTCACATAATTAGGAGGTCTTGCACACAGCGTAAGAATGCCTCTCTCTTTATCTGGTTTACAGATAATCTCGAAAGGTGAAATCTCCCTTGAGGGGGGGAAGCTTTGAAGTCCAGAAGATATCCCTGAGATATGATCTCCAACACCCAGGGATCTTGAACATCTCTTGCCCACGCCTGGGCGAAGAGAGAAAGTCTGCCCCCTACTAGATCCGTTACGGGATAGGGGGCCGTTCCTTCATGCTGTCTTAGAGGCAGCAGCAGGCTTTCTGGCCTGCTTGCCCTTGTTCCAGGACTGGTTAGGTTTCCAGCCCGGCTTGGATCGAGCAAAAGTTCCCTCTTGTCTTGTAGCAGAGGAAGTTGATGCTGCACCTGCCTTGAAGTTTCGAAAGGCACGAAAATTAGACTGTTTGGCCTTTGATTTGGCCCTGTCCTGAGGAAGGGCATGACCCTTACCTCCAGTAATGTCAGCAATAATTTCCTTCAAACCAGGCCCGAATACGGTCTGCCCCTTGAAGGGAATGTTAAGTAATTTAGACTTTGAAGTCACATCAGCTGACCAAGATTTAAGCCATAGCGCCCTACGCGCCTGGATGGCGAATCCAGAATTCTTAGCCGTTAGTTTAGTCAAATGAACAATGACATCAGAAACAAAAGAATTAGCTAGCTTAAGTGTTCTAAGCTTGTCAAGTATTTCAGTCAATGGAGTAGCTGTCTGAAAGGCCTCTTCCAGAGACTTAAACCAGAACGCCGCAGCAGCAGTGACAGGCGCAATGCATGCAAGGGGCTGCAGGATAAAACCTTGTTGAATAAACATTTTCTTAAGGTAACCTAATTTTTTATCCATTGGATCTGAAAAAGCACAACTGTCCTTGACAGGGATAGTGGTACGCTTTGCTAAAGTAGAAACTGCTCCCACCACCTTAGGGACCGTTTGCCATAAGTCCCGTGTGGTGGCGTCTATTGGAAACATTTTTCTAAAAATAGGAGGGGGGTGAAAACGGCACACCGGGTCTATCCCACTCCTTATTAATAATTTCTGTAAACCTTTTAGGTATTGGAAAAACATCAGTACACACCGGCACTGCATAGTATTTATCCAGTCTACACAATTTCTCTGGCACAGCAATTGTGTCACAGTCATTCAGAGCAGCTAACACCTCCCCAAGCAATACACGGAGGTTCTCAAGCTTAAATTTAAAAGTAGAAATATCTGAATCAGGTTTCCCCGAATCAGAAATGTCACCCACAGACTGAAGCTCTCCTTCCTCAGCTTCTGCATATTGTGACGCAGTATCAGACATGGGCCTTAAAGCATCTGCGCGCTCTGTACTACGTCTAACCCCAGAGCTATCGCGCTTTCCTCTGAATTCAGGCAGTCTGGCTAATACAGCTGACAGGGTATTATCTATGATTGCCGCCATGTCCTGCAAAGTAATCGCTATGGGCGTCTTTCATGTACTTGGCGCCATTTTAGCGTGAGTCCCTTGAGCGGGAGTCAAAGGGTCCGACACGTGGGGAGAGTTAGTCGGCATAACTTCCCCCTCATCAGAATCCTCTGGTGATAAATTTTTTAAAGATAAAAGCTGATCTTTATTGTTTAAAGTGAAATCAATACATTTAGTACACATTCTCATATGGGGTTCCACCATGGCTTTTAAACATAATGAACAAGGAGTTTCCTCTATGTCAGACATGTTTATACAGACTAGCAATGAGACTAGCAAGCTTGGAAAACACTTTAAATCAAGTTAAACAAGCAATATAAAAAACGTTACTGTGCCTTTAAGAGAAACAAATTTTGCTAAAATTTGAAATAACAGTGAAAAAAGGCAGTTAAACTAACGAAATTTTTACAGTGTATGTAACAAGTTAGCAGAGCATTGCACCCACTTGCAAATGGATGATTAACCCCTTAATACAAAAAACGGATTAACAAAATGAAAAAAACGTTTTTAAACAGTCACAACAACTGCCACAGCTCCACTGTGGCTTTACCTTCCTCAATACACGACTTTTGAAGCCTTTTGAGCCCTTCAGAGATGTCCTATAGCATGCAGGGGACTGCTGAGGGAAGCTGAATGTCTCTGTCTGTAATTTTAACTGCGCAAAAAAGCGCTAAAATAGGCCCCTCCCACTCATATTACAACAGTGGAAAGCCTCAGGAAACTGTTTCTAGGCAAAAATCAAGCCAGCCATGTGGAAAAAACTAGGCCCCAATAAGTTTTATCACCAAAGCATATATAAAAACGATTAAACATGCCAGCAAACGTTTTATATTGCACATTAATCAGAGTATATACCTCTGATAGCAAGCCTGATACTAGTCGCTATTAAATCACTGTATTTAGGCTTAACTTACATTAATCCGGTATCAGCAGCATTTTCTAGCAATTCCATCCCTAGAAAAACTTAAACTGCACATACCTTATTGCAGGATACCCTGCACGCCATTCTCCCTCTGAAGTTACCTCACTCCTCAGACATATGTGAGAACAGCAGTGGATCTTAGTTACTTCTGCTAAGATCATAGAAAAACGCAGGCAGATTCTTCTTCTAAATGCTGCCTGAGATAAAATAGTACAACTCCGGTACCATTTAAAACCAATAAACTTTTGATTGAAGAAAAAACTAACTATATTACACCACTTTCCTCTTACTACCTCCAGCTATGTTGAGAGTTGCAAGAGAATGACTGGATATGGCAGTTAGGGGAGGAGCTATGTAGCAGCTCTGCTGTGGGTGATCCTCTTGCAACTTCCTGTTGGGAAGGAGAATATCCCACAAGTAATGGATGATCCGTGGACTGGATACACCTTACAAGAGAAATGGACCTTTTAATATTTATTTTCACACTATCTCAAGGCTTTTTAGGAAGGAACATTGCTTTTGTGTCTAGGTAAAACACACTGATATCATTTTATATGCTCTTGTGATACAATGATCTAGGCAATTAAAGGGACACTGAACCCCAAAAAAATATTTTGTGATTCAGATAGAGCATGACATTTTAAGCAACTTTCTAATTTACTCCTATTATCAAATGTTCTTCATTCTCTTGGTATCTTTATTTGAAATGCAGGAATGTAAGTTTAGATGCAGGCCCATTTTTGGTAAACAAAAAAGCTTAGATGCCTTCTTTTTCAAATAAAGATAGCAAGCGAACAAAGAAAAATTGATAATAGGAGTAAATGAGAAAGTTGCTTAAAATTGCATGCTCTATCTGAATCACAAAATAACATTTTTGGGTTCAGTGTCCCTTTAAGGATATATTCATATCTGTTTCATAGTCCTACTCTATTGGTGTCAACATTTTAGATTTGTGTTTTATTGTTAGTAATATAATCCAGTACTAATTGACATTGATCTTATGGAGTCCAATAATGAAAGTCGTTATTTGAAACAAAGTGATCACCTGGGATATCAAGCTCACTTATTTACACAGCCTAATTAAAATGTGACATCCCTTGTTGTCTATTGTTATGAGGACAAATGCAAGATGTCAATTTAATATTCCACCTATGACTCAAACACAAGCAGGGCAGGACTCCAGTGTAATTATATGTATAGTCAGCTTTATATGCAAATAGCCAGAGTGACAGTAAAGTCAAAATTTAACTTCCATGGTTCACACAGAGCTTGTCATTTTATTTTTTTCCCAGTTACTTCTATTATCATATGTGCTTATCTCCTTGGTATTCTTTGTTGAGAGGCCAACTCCAGGCTCAGCAGCAGCAATGCACTGCTGGAAGATAGCTGGTGATTGGTAGGTACAGTTTTATGCCTCTTGTCATTAACTCACTTAATGTGTTTAGCTAGCTCACAATAGTGCATTGCTGCTCCTGATCCTAGATAGATATACTCTTCAACAAAGGATACCAAGAGAAGGAAACACACTTGATAATAGAAGTAAACTGGAAAGTTGTTTAAAACTGCATGCTGTATCTGAATCATGAGATTTTTGTTTTGACTTTACTATCCCTTTAATTAATTATTAGAAAGTGCTGGCCTTTACTGGTTCTTTCACATGCTGGACACTTACTTATTTTCTGGGATAGTTCAATCAGCTCCATCTCAGTTGGCATGTACCCCATGGTTCTCATACACTCGCCCAGCTCCTTGTATCCTATGAAGCCATCCTTGTCCCTGTCAAACTCTTTAAATGCTTCTCTTAGCTCTGGAGAAATAAAGCATAGAGCAGTGAAGAAGAACAGAAACTGATAGCAGTGCTAGAGATGGGTAGCGTTATACAGGCTATGTGCTCAGAGCTTTGCATAAATATAAGTGTAAAATAAATGCATGATTTGGAAATAGTGCTGTGTGCAAGAATGAGAAAAAGATTGCAGTGGCAAACAGGGGCGGTTCTACACAGGGGCCCACAGGCGCCAGTGCCCCTGTAAAAATGTCCCTGGCCCCCCCTGAGCTGGCCACTGAGCTGAGTGAAAAAACATAATTTATGTAAGAACTTACCTGATAAATTCATTTCTTTCATATTAGCAAGAATCCATGAGCTAGTGACGTATGGGATATACATTCCTACCAGGAGGGGCAAAGTTTCCCAAACCTCAAAATGCCTATAAATACACCCCTCACCACACCCACAAATCAGTTTAACGAATAGCCAAGAAGTGGGGTGATAAGAAAAAAGTGCGAAAGCATAAAAAATAAGGAATTGGAATAATTGTGCTTTATACAAAAAAATCATAACCACCTCAAAAAGGGTGGGCCTCATGGACTCTTGCTAATATGAAAAAAATGAATTTATCAGGTAAGTTCTTACATAAATTATGTTTTCTTTCATGTAATTAGCAAGAGTCCATGAGCTAGTGACGTATGGGATAATGAATACCCAAGATGTGGATCTTCCACGCAAGAGTCACTAGAGAGGGAGGGATAAAATAAAGACAGCCAATTCCGCTGAAAAAACATAATTTATGCTTACCTGATAAATTCCTTTCTCCTGTAGTGTGGTCAGTCCACGGGTCATCATTACTTCTGGGATATTAACTCCTCCCCAACAGGAAGTGCAAGAGGATCACCCAGCAGAGCTGCTATATAGCTCCTCCCCTCTACGTCACACTCAGTCATTCGACCGAGAACCAACGAGAAAGGAGAAGCTAAAGGGTGCAGTGGTGACTGGAGTATAATTTAAAAATTTAGACCTGCCATAAAAAACAGGGCGGGCCGTGGACTGACCACACTACAGGAGAAAGGAATTTATCAGGTAAGCATAAATTATGTTTTCTCCTGTTAAGTGTGGTCAGTCCACGGGTCATCATTACTTCTGGGATACCAATACCAAAGCTAAAGTACACGGATGATGGGAGGGACAGGCAGAATCTTATACGGAAGGAACCACTGCCTGAAGAACCTTTCTCCCAAAAACAGCCTCCGAAGAAGCAAAAGTGTCAAATTTGTAAAATTTGGAAAAAGTATGAAGAGAAGACCAAGTTGCAGCCTTGCAAATCTGTTCAACAGAGGCCTCATTCTTAAAGGCCCAAGTGGAAGCCACAGCTCTAGTAGAATGAGCTGTAATTCTTTCAGGAGGCTGCTGTCCAGCAGTCTCATAAGCTAAACGTATTATGCTACGAAGCCAAAAAGAGAGAGAGGTAGCAGAAACTTTTTGACCTCTCCTCTGACCAGAATAAACGACAAACAGAGAAGACGTTTGTCGAAAATCTTTAGTTGCCTGTAAATAAAATTTCAGAGCACGGACTACATCCAGATTGTGTAGAAGACGTTCCTTCTTTGAAGAAGGATTAGGACACAAGGATGGAACAACAATCTCTTGATTGATATTCCTGTTAGTGACCTCCTTAGGTAAGAACCCAGGTTTAGTACGCAGAACTACCTTGTCTGAATGAAAAATCAGATAAGGAGAATCACAATGTAAAGCAGATAACTCAGAGACTCTCCGAGCCTATGAAATAGCCATTAAAAACAGAACTTTCCAAGATAACAGCTTGATATCAATGGAATGAAGGGGTTCAAACGGAACACCCTGTAAAACGTTAAGAACTAAATTTAAGCTCCATGGTGGAGCAACAGTTTTAAACACAGGCTTAATCCTGGCCAAAGCCTGGCAAAAAGCCTGAACGTCTGGAACTTCTGACAGACGCTTGTGTAAAAGAATGGACAGAGCTGAGATCTGTCCCTTTAAGGAACTAGCAGATAAACCCTTTTCTAAACCTTCTTGTAGAAAGGATAATATCCTAGGAATCCTAACTTTACTCCATGAGTAACTCTTGGATTCGCACCAATGTAAGTATTTACGCCATATTTTATGGTAAATCTTTCTGGTAACAGGCTTCCTAGCCTGTATTAAGGTATCAATAACTGACTCCGAAAAACCACGCTTTGATAAAATCAAGCGTTCAATTTCCAAGCAGTCAGCTTCAGAGAAATTAGATTTTGGTGTTTGAAAGGACCCTGAATTAGAAGGTCCTGTCTCAGAGGCAGAGACCAAGGTGGACAGGACGACATGTCCACTAGATCTGCATACCAGGTCCTGCGTCGCCACGCAGGCGCTATAAGAATCACCGATGCTCCCTCCTGTTTGATTCTGGCAATCAATAGAGGAAGCATCGGGAAGGGTGGAAACACATAGGCCATCCCGAAGGTCCAAGGTGCTGTCAAAGCATCTATCAGGACCGCTCCCGGATCCCTGGATCTGGACCCGTAACAAGGAAGCTTGGCGTTCTGTCGAGACGCCAGGAGATCTATCTCTGGTTTGCCCCAACGTCGAAGTATTTGGGCAAAGACCTCCGGATGAAGTTCCCACTCCCCCGGATGAAAAGTCTGACGACTTAGGAAATCCGCCTCCCAGTTCTCCACTCCCGGGATGTGGATTGCTGACAGGTGGCAAGAGTGAAACTCTGCCCAGCGAATTATCTTTGATACTTCCATCATCGCTAGGGAGCTTCTTGTCCCTCTTTGATGGTTGATGTAAGCTACAGTCGTGATGTTGTCCGACTGAAACCTGATGAACCCCCGAGTTGTTAACTGGGGCCAAGCCAGAAGAGCATTGAGAACTGCTCTCAATTCCAGAATGTTTATAGGCAGGAGACTCTCCTCCTGAGTCCATGATCCCTGAGCCTTCAGAGAATTCCAGACAGCGCCCCAACCTAGTAGGCTGGCGTCTGTTGTTACAATTGTCCAATCCGGCCTGCTGAATGGCATCCCCCTGGACAGATGTGGCCAAGAAAGCCACCATAGAAGAGAATTTCTGGTCTCTTGATCCAGATTCAGAGTAGGGGACAAATCTGAGTAATCCCCATTCCATTGACTTAGCATGCACAATTGCAGCGGTCTGAGATGTAGGCGTGCAAAGGGTACTATGTCCATTGTCGCTACCATTAAGCCGATCACCTCCATGCATTGAGCTACTGACGGGTGTTAACCTGTCTTCTGTCAGGTAAATCTTCATTTCTACAGAATCTATAAGAGTCCCCAAGAAGGGAACTCTTGTGAGTGGAAAGAGAGAACTCTTCTTTTCGTTCACCTTCCATCCATGCGACCTTAGAAATGCCAGTACTAACTCTGTATGAGACTTGGCAGTTTGAAAGCTTGAAGCTTGTATCAGAATGTCGACTAGGTACGGAGCTACCGAAATTCCTCGCGGTCTTAGTACCGCCAGAAGAGCACCCAGAACCTTTGTGAAGATTCTTGGAGCCGTAGCCAATCCGAATGGAAGAGCTACAAACTGGTAATGCCTGTCTAGGAAGGCAAACCTTAGATACCGGTAATGATCTTTGTGAATCGGTATGTGAAGGTAAGCATCCTTTAAATCCACTGTGGTCATGTACTGACCCTTTTGGATCATGGGTAGGATTGTCCGAATAGTTTCCATTTTGAACGATGGAACTCTTAGGAATTTGTTTAGGATCTTTAAATCCAAGATTGGTCTGAAAGTTCCCTCTTTCTTGGGAACCACAAACAGATTTGAGTAAAACCCCTGTCCGTGTTCCGACCACGGAACCGGATGGATCACTCCCATTAGAAAAAGATCTTGTACACAGCGTAGAAACGCCTCTTTCTTTATTTGGTTTGTTGACAACCTTGACAGATGAAATCTCCCTTTTGGGGGAGAGGATTTGAAGTCCAGAAGATATCCCTGAGATATGATCTCTAACGCCCAGGGGTCCTGGACATCTCTTGCCCAAGCCTGGGCGAAGAGAGAAAGTCTGCCCCCCACTAGATCCGTTCCCGGATCGGGGGCCCTCACTTCATGCTGTCTTAGGGGCAGCAGCAGGTTTTCTGGCCTGCTTGCCCTTGTTCCAGGACTGGTTGGGTCTCCAGCCTTGTCTGTAGCGAGCAGCAGCTCCTTCCTGTTTTGGTGCAGAGGAAGTTGATGCTGCTCCTGCCTTGAAATTACGAAAGGAACGAAAATTAGACTGTCTAGCCTTAGGTTTGGCTCTGTCTTGAGGTAGAGCATGGCCCTTACCTCCAGTAATGTCAGCGATAATTTCTTTCAAACCGGGCCCGAATAAGGTCTGCCCTTTGAAAGGTATGTTAAGTAATTTAGATTTAGAAGTAACGTCAGCTGACCAGGATTTTAGCCACAGTGCTCTGCGTGCCTGAATGGCGAATCCGGAATTTTTAGCCGTAAGTTTAGTTAAATGTACTACGGCATCTGAAACAAATGAATTAGCTAGCTTAAGAGTTTTAAGCTTGTTTGAAATCTCATCTATAGACATTGAGTCAAGAGTCTCTTCCAGAGACTCGGACCAAAAAGCGGCCGCGGCCGTGACAGACGCAATACATGCAAGGGGTTGCAATATAAAACCTTGTTGCACAAACATTTTCTTAAGGTAACCCTCTAATTTTTTATCCATTGGATCTGAAAAGGCACAGCTATCCTCCACTGGGATAGTGGTACGCTTAGCCAGAGTAGAAACCGCTCCCTCCACCTTAGGGACCGTCTGCCATAAGTCCCGTGTGGTGGAGTCTATTGGGAACATTTTTCTAAATACAGGAGAGGGGGGAAAAGGGTACACCGGGCCTATCCCACTCCTTAGTTATTATCTCTGTAAGCCTCTTAGGTATAGGAAATACGTCAGTACTCGCCGGTACCGCATAGTATCTATCCAGCCTACATAATTTCTCTGGGATTGCAACGGTGTTACAATCATTCAGAGCCGCTAATACCTCCCCTAGCAGTACACGGAGGTTTTCCAGCTTAAACTTAAAGTTAGAAATGTCTGAATCCACTCTATTGGGATCAGAACCGTCACCTGCAGATTGAAGCTCTCCGTCCTCATGTTCTGCATACTGTGACGCAGTATCTGACATGGCCCTAATATTATCAGCGCACTCTGTTCTCATCCCAGAGTGATCACGCTTACCTCTAAGTTCTGGTAATTTAGACAAAACTTCAGTCATAACATTAGCCATGTCCTGTAATGTGATTTGTAATGGCCGCCCTGAAGTACTCGGCGTTACAATATCACGCACCACCCGAGCGGGAGATGCAGGTACTGACACGTGAGGCAAGTTAGTCGGCATAACTTTCCCCTCGTTGTTTGGTGAATGATGTTCAATTTGTACAGATTGACTTTTATTTAAAGTAGCATCAATGCAATTAGTACATAAATTTCTATTGGGCTCCACTTTGGCTTTAGCACATATAGCACAGAGATATTCCTCTGAGTCAGACATGTTTAACACACTAGCAATAAACTAGCAGACTTGGAAATACTTTTCAACTCAATTTACAAGTAATATGAAAAAACGTACTGTGCCTTTAAGAAGCACAGAAAAGGTTATGACAGTTGAATAATAATGAACCGGAGAAATTATAAATTCAAATTCTTTCCGGTAAAAACACAATTTAGCAAAGGATTGCTCCCATAGTAATGAATAACAAACCCTTACATAGCAGAAAAAAAGTACATAATAAAAACGTTTTTTATCACAGTCAAAGCACAATCTCACAGGTCTGCTGTGAGTGATTACCTCCCTCAAAATAACTTTTGAAGACCCTTGAGCTCTGTAGAGACGAACCGGATCATGCAGGGAAGAAAACAGACTTGTGACTGAATTTCTGATGCGTAGCAAAAGCGCCAAAATAGGCCCCTCCCCCTCACACACATCAGTGAGGGAGATCAGTAAACTGTCTTAAATTAAATAAAACTACCGCCAAGTGGAAAAAACAGTGCCCAAAACAATTTTTCACCCAGTACCTCAGATAATTAAACGATTTAACATGCCAGCAAAACGTTTAACATCAATAAATGAAGTGTCATTAGAAAGCCTGTTGCTAGTCGTTCCCACTGCAAGTTAGGCTAAAATATTTTATGCATACAGTATTATCCCAGTGAAGTACCATTCCCCAGAATACTGAAATGTAAATATACATACATGACAGCCTGATACCAGTTGCTACTACTGCATTTAAGGCTGAACTTACATTATATCGGTATTGGCAGTATTTTCTCAGTCAATTCCATTCCTCAGAAAATAATATGCTGCTACATACCTCATTGCAGGTGAACCTGCCCGCTGTCCCCTGATCTGAAGTTTACCTCACTCCTCAGATGGCCGAGAACAGCAAAATGATCTTAACTACGCCGGCTAAAATCATACAAAAACTCAGGTAGATTCTTCTTCAAATTCTACCTGAGAAGGAACAACACACTCCGGTGCTGTTTTAAAATAACAAACTTTTGATTGAAGATATAAAAACTAAGTATAATCACCACAGTCCTCTCACACATCCTATCTATTAGTTGGGTGCAAGAGAATGACTGGGTGTGACGTAGAGGGGAGGAGCTATATAGCAGCTCTGCTGGGTGATCCTCTTGCACTTCCTGTTGGGGAGGAGTTAATATCCCAGAAGTAATGATGACCCGTGGACTGACCACACTTAACAGGAGAAATAATCCACACCTCAAAACAAAGTTTAAATCTTATAATGAAAAAAACTGAAATTATAAGCAGAAGAATCAAACTGAAACAGCTGCCTGAAGTACTTTTCTACCAAAAACTGCTTCAGAAGAAGAAAACACATCAAAATGGTAGAATTTAGTAAAAGTATGCAAAGAAGACCAAGTTGCTGCTTTGCAAATCTGATCAACCGAAGCTTCATTACTAAATGCCCAGGAAGCAGAGACTGACCTAGTCGAATGAGCTGTAATCCTTTGAGGCGGAGTTCTACCCGACTCGACATAAGCATGATGAATCAAAGACTTCAACCAAGATGCCAAAGAAATGGCAGAAGCCTTCTGACCTTTCCTAGAACCAGAAAAGATAACAAATAGACTAGAAGTCTTTCGGAAATCTTAAGTAGCTTCAACATAATATTTCAAAGCTCTAACTACATCCAAAGAATGCAATGATCTTTCCTTAGAGTTCTTAAGATTAGGACACAAAGAAGGAACCACAATTTCTCTACTAATGTTGTTAGAATTTACAACCTTAGGTAAAAATTGAAATGAAGTTCGCAACACCGCCTTATCCTGATGAAAAATCCGAAAAGGAGACTCACAAGAAAGAGCAGATAATTCAGAAACTCTTCTAGCAGAAGAGATGGCCAAAAGAAACAAAACTTTCCAAGAAAGTAATTTAATATCCAGCGAATGCATAGGTTCAAACGGAGGAGCTTGAAGAGCCCCCAGAACCAAATTCAAACTCCAAGGAGGAGAAATTGACTTAATGACAGGCTTTATATGAACCAAAGCCTGTACAAAACAATGAATATCAGGAAGATTAGCAATCTTTCTGTGAAAAAGAACAGAAAGAGCAGAGATTTGTCCTTTCAAGGAACTTGCAGACAAACCTTTATCCAAACCATCCTGAAGAAACTGTAAAATTCAGGGATTCTAAAAGAATGCCAAGAAAAAGGATGAGAAGAACACCAAAAAATGTAAGTCTTCCAGACTTGATAATATATCTTCCTAGAAACAGATTTACGAGCCTGTAACATAGTATTAATTACGGAGTCAGAGAAACCTCTATGACTGAGAATCAAGCGTTCAATCTCCATACCTTCAAATTTAAGGATTTGAGATCCTGATGGAAAAAAGGACCTTGCGATAGAAGGTCTGGTCTTAACGGAAGAGTCCACGGTTGGCAAGTAGCCATCCGGACAAGATCCACATACCAAAACCTGTGAGGCCATGCTGGAGCTACCAGCAGAACAAACGAACGCTCCTTTAGAATCTTGGAAATCACTCTTGGAAGAAGAACTAGAGGAGGAAAGATATAGGCAGGATGATACTTCCAAGGAAGTGACAATGCATCCACTGCTTCCGCCTGAGGATCCCTGGATCTGGACAGATACCTGGGAAGCTTCTTGTTTAGATGAGAAGCCATCAGATCTATTTCTGGAAGTCCCCACATTTGAACAATCTGAAGAAATACCTCTGGGTGAAGAGACCATTCACCCGGATGTAATGTTTGGCGACTGAGATAATCCGCTTCCCAATTGTCTATACCTGGGATATGAACCGCAGAAATTAGACAGGAGCTGGATTCCGCCCATACAAGTATTCGAGATACTTCTTTCATAGCCAGAGGACTGTGAGTCCCTCCTTGATGATTGACATATGCCACGGTTGTGACATTGTCTGTCTGAAAACAAATGAACGACTCTCTCTTTAGAAGAGGCCACGACTGAAGAGCTCTGAAAATCGCACGGAGTTCCAAAATGTTGATTGGTAATCTCGCCTCCTGAGATTCCCAAACCCCTTGTGCTGTCAGAGACCCCCATACAGCTCCCCAACCTGTCAGACTTGCATCTGTTGAGATCACAGTCCAGGCCGGAAGAACAAAAGAAGCCCCCTGAACTAAACGATGGTGGTCTGTCCACCACGTCAGAGAGTGTCGTACAATCGGTTTTAAAGATATTAATTGTGATATCTTTGTATAATCCCTGCACCACTGGTTCAGCATACAAAGCTGAAGAGGTCGCATGTGAAAACGAGCAAAGGGGATCGCGTCCGATGCAGCAGTCATAAGACCTAGAATTTCCATGCATAAGGCTACCGAAGGGAATGATTGAGACTGAAGGTTTCGACAAGCTGAAACCAATTTTAGACGTCTCTTGTCCGTCAGTGACAGAGTCATGGACACTGAATCTATCTGGAAACCTAAAAAGGTTACCCTTGTCTGAGGAATCAACAAACTCTTTGGTAAATTGATCCTCCAACCATGTTCTTGAAGAAACGATACAAGTCGATTCATATGAGATTCTGCTAAATGTGAAGACTGAGCAAGTACCAAGATATCGTCCAAATAAGGAAATACCACAATACCCTGTTCTCTGATTACAGATAGAAGGGCACCGAGAACCTTTGTAAAAATCCTTGGAGCTGTTGCTAGGCCAAACGGCAGAGCCACAAACTGGTAATGCTTGTCTAGAAAAGAGAATCTCAGAAACTGATAGTGATCTGGATGAATCGGAATATGCAGATATGCATCTTGTAAATCTATTGTGGACATATAATGCCCTTGCTGAACAAAAGGCAGAATAGTCCTTATAGTTACCATTTTGAATGTTGGTATCCTTACATAACGATTCAATATTTTTAAATCCAGAACTGGTCTGAAGGAATTCTCCTTCTTTGGTACAATGAAGAGATTTGAGTAAAACCCCAGCCCCTGTTCCAAAACTGGAACTGGCACAATTACTCCAGCCAACTCTAGATCTGAAACACATTTCAGAAATGCTTGAGCCTTCACTGGATTTATTGGGACACGGGAAAGAAAAAATCTTCTTGCAGGAGGCCTTATCTTGAAGCCTATTCTGTAACCTTGTGAAACAATATTCTGAATCCAAAGATTGTGAATCGAATTGATCCAAATTTCTTTGAAAAATCGTAATCTGCCCCCTACCAGCTGGGCTGGAATGAGGGCCGCACCTTCATGTGGACTTGGGAGCTGGCTTTGGCTTTCTAAAAAGGCTTGGATTTATTCCAGACTGGAGATGGTTTCCAAACTGATACCGCTCCTGTAGGGGAAGGATCAGGTTTTTGTTCCTTATTGTGACGAAAGGAACGAAAACGATTAGCAGACCTAAATTTACCTTTAGATTTTTTATCCTGTGGTAAAAAAGTTCCTTTCCCCCCAGTAACAGATGAAATAATAGAATCCAACTGTGAACCAAACAATTTATTACCTTGGAAAGAAAGGGAAAGCAAAGTTGACTTAGAAGACATATCAGCATTCCAAGTTTTAAGCCATAAAGCTCTTCTAGCTAAAATAGCTAAAGACATATACCTTACATCAACCCTAATGATATCAAAGATGGCATCACAAATAACGTTATTAGCATGTTGAAGAAGATTAACAATGCTATGAGTATTATGATCTGTTACTTGTTGTGCTAAAGCTTCCAACCAGAAAGTTGAAGCTGCAGCAACATCCGCCAAAGATATAGCAGGTCTAAGAAGATTACCTGAACATAAGTAAGCTTTTCTTAGAAAGGATTCAATTTTCCTATCTAAAGGATCCTTAAAGGAAGTACTATCTGCCGTAGGAATAGTAGTACGTTTAGCAATAGTGGAGATAGCCCCATCAACTTTAGGGATTTTGTCCCAAAACTCTAATCTGTCAGATGGCACAGGATATAATTGCTTAAACCGTTTAGAAGGAGTAAATGAATTACCCAAATTATTCCATTCCCTTGAAATTACTTCAGAAATAGCATCAGGGACGGGAAAAACCTCTGGAATAACTACAGGAGGTTTAAAAACTGTATTCAAACGTTTAGATTTAGTATCAAGAGGACCAGATTCCTCTATTTCTAATGCAATTAAGACTTCCTTAAGTAAAGAACGAATAAATTCCATTTTAAATAAATATGAAGATTTATCAGTATCAACCTCTGAAACAGAATCCTCTGAACCAGAAAAATCATTATCAGAATCAAAATGATGATGTTCATTTAAAAATTCATCTGAAAAATGAGAAGTTTTAAAAGACCTTTTACGTTTACTAGAAGGAGGAATAACAGACATAGCCTTCTTAATAGATTTAGAAACAAAATCTCTTATGTTAACAGGAACACCCTGAATATTAGATGTTGATGGAACAGCAACAGGTAATGGTACATTACTAAAGGAAATATTATCTGCATTAACAAGTTTGTCATGACATTGATTACAAACAACAGCCGGAGGAACAGTTACCACAAGTTTACAATAAATACACTTAACTTTGGTAGATCCAGCATCAGGCAGCAATTTTCCAGAAGTATCTTCTGATTCAGGGTCAATCTGAGACATCTTGCAATATGTAATAGAAAAAACAACATATAAAGCAAAATTGATCAAATTCCTTAAATGACAGTTTCAGGAATGGGAAAAAATGCCAATGAACAAGCTTCTAGCAACCAGAAGCAAATAAACAATGAGACTTAAATAATGTGGAGACAATAATGACGCCCATATTTTTTAGCGCCAAAAAAGACGCCCACATTATTTGGCGCCTAAATGCTTTAAGCGCCAAAAATGACGCCACAATTGGTGACGCCGACATTTTTGGCGCAAAAACGTCAAAAAAATGACGCAACTTCCGGCGACAAGTATGACGCCGGAAATGACAAAGAAAATTTTTTGCGCTAAAAAAGTCCGCGCCAAGAATGACGCAATAAAATGAAGCATTTTCAGCCCCCGCGAGCCTAACAGCCCACAGGAAAAAAAAGTCAAATTTAAAGGTAAGAAAAATTGATTATTCAAATGCATTATCCCAAATAATGAAACTGACTGTCTGAAATAAGGAATGTTGAACATCCTGAATCAAGGCAAATAAATGTTTAAACACATATATTTAGAACTTTATATAAAAGTGCCCAACCATAGCTTAGAGTGTCACAAAAATAAGACTTACTTACCCCAGGACACTCATCTACATGTAGTAGAAAGCCAAACCAGTACTGAAACGAGAATCAGTAGAGGTAATGGTAAATATAAGAGTATATCGTCGATCTGAAAAGGGAGGTAAGAGATGAATCTCTACGACCGATAACAGAGAACCTATGAAATAGAACCCGTAGAAGGAGATCATTGAATTCAAATAGGCAATACTCTCTTCACATCTCTCTGACATTCACTGCACACTGAGAGGAAAACCGGGCTCCAGCCTGCTGCGAAGCGCATATCAACGAAGAATCTAGCACAAACTTACTTCACCACCTCCATGGGAGGCAAAGTTTGTAAAACTGATTTGTGGGTGTGGTGAGGGGTGTATTTATAGGCATTTTGAGGTTTGGGAAACTTTGCCCCTCCTGGTAGGAATGTATATCCCATACGTCACTAGCTCATGGACTCTTGCTAATTACATGAAAGAAATACCGGACAAGATCAAGGCTATTTATCTGCTTCCCTGTCCCTGAAACGCTGTCTATTCAAAGGGTGGGGTTAACAAAGTGAAGTAAAACTTGTGCTCCCTCCCCTTTCAGAGATGTGCTACAGTTCCCGGGTTGTTGTGGGGGCAGGGCGTCTTACAGCTGCAGACAAGAGTTCCAGAAGTGTCACTGGTTTGTTTTGCAGACTTTCTCTCTAGCCTGTACACTGCCAGAACAGAAGAGATGTGAGTCTGCCCTCTCACCTCCACAACTCTATAATGACTGCTGGAGAGTTTTCCTTATTTTTCTAATGTATGTAAATAATTATTTGACACCATTTTCATTGAATGTGCTATTTGAACTATGTAGCACTAGTTAAGTGCATAGACTTCTTTTTTTATTTTATTTTTATGTATATGTGTATATATATATATATATATATATATATATATATTTATATGTGTATGTGTGTGTGTGTGTGTATATATATATATATATATATATATATATATATATATATATATATATATATACACATTTATACACACACACATATATATATATCATTTGTTTCCATTTTTTTTTAATGTGCCCCCCTGATTAAACACTGGCCCCACCTTGGCCCCCCCAGTAAAATTTGTCTAGAACCGCCACTGGTGGCAAATCTTTGTTTAAGAGGCTAATAAAAAAAAGAATAACAGTGAGGATGATAATACAGAAATAGCAGTGAATGCAGTAAAAATGATGTAATAGTGAGAAACAGGAACAGCTGTGTATATTGAAAGTGCTTGAAGTGTAGAGCCACAATAGTTTTATGGTGAAAAAAAATAAAAAATTATATATATATATATATATATATATATATATATATATATATATATATATATATATATATATATATATATATATATATATATAAAGATAACATATAATAGTGAGTAAGGAATGTCAGTGTGTGCATTGTGGGGTGGGGATATAGGGAAATAGAGACAGAAGAATATATACCCATGTATGAAATTACAAGCCACAGAATTACTCTAATTTACAAGTGTTATATATCTTTCACCTTCTATTTCCTCTGGCCTCAGCTCCCTGTCCTGAAAAAAAAGAAAAACAAACCACAATAATTAGTTATTTTTTCCCTATTAATTTGTTCAACTAACCAAATCTATATGTACCTTATATGTTTTCTATATGCCCTTTATTTTGCAGTGACTTCCTCTACTGCAGAATGGTTACCACAGATTTAATGTAAGGTGTACTGGGAACTTATTTTCACACATATATTTGTAGCAGAGTATTAATCTCTCATTAAAATATATAAAACAGTTTGTTTCATTGTCAGGGCTGGATTTATAATAAGGCAGAGTAGGCATGTGCCTACAGGCGCCCTCCATAGAGGGGCGCCTGTCTCTGTGTATTATAAATACCAGTCAGACGATTACTTTAATTAAGATGGCCGCCGGCAGTGAAATAACAGCACTGTGCATGCAAGTCAGCCATCTTTGTTAAGGTTGCCATGAGTATTACTCATGTGAAGCATTTGGCTTCCCTTGTGCATGTGCAATGCACACTTGTGGTGCTGTTATTTTACTGCTTGTGCCCATCTTAGCTGAGGCTGCTTGCACAGCAGTGAACACTTTAGATGTTGGTGCCTACAGGCACCTGGGCTCTAAATCTGGCCCTGTTAATTGTAGTTTATACTTACTAGAAATCATTGCAATATTCATTATTCATCATTTAAAAAGGATTTTACCTTTTATTTCTTTTTTAAACTTCATTTGTGCAGGGTCCATTACTTCCTGTCACAGCCCCACAAGGGGGCTGTGGTCTCTACAGGAAGGAAAATGATTTGTTTTTCTTTTGATGTGGTTGCTAAAAGACACCTGCTCTAGCTGAAGTCAGTTTATTGCCCATGCTCATTAGAGGACTTTTACTGCAAAAAACAGGTGACAGTAGAAATTAAGTTCTGTAATTTCAGCTTTCTCATCTCAATAAAGGCAGTGGCTACACTGAGAATAAGGGCCCATTTTGCAAGGAAAAAAGTTTGTTGTTTTTAATGCAATATGTTTCTTTATATGTTTACTTTGTTTTAACAATTTAACATACTTTTTTTTTTTCTTAGGGAGAACTGTTTCACATCACTTTAAACTCTTGAACACATATAGGTGCACTTCCTTTTGATTTGTTCACAATATTTAGCAAAAACAGCATTAAATGCACATTTGCACACAAAAAACAGAATTTATGCTTACCTGATAAATTACTTTCTCCAACGGTGTGTCCGGTCCACGGCGTCATCCATAACTTGTGGGAATATTCTCCTCCCCAACAGGAAATGGCAAAGAGCACAGCAAAAGCTGTCCATATAGTTCCTCCCAGGCTCCGCCCCCCTAGTCATTCGACCGACGGACAGGAGAAAAAAAGGAGAAACTATAGGGTGCCGTGGTGACTGTAGTTAAAGAAAGAAATTTATCAAACCTGATTAAAAAACCAGGGCGGGCCGTGGACCGGACACACCGTTGGAGAAAGTAATTTATCAGGTAAGCATAAATTCTGTTTTCTCCAACATTGGTGTGTCCGGTCCACGGCGTCATCCATAACTTGTGGGAACCAATACCAAAGCTTTAGGACACGGATGAAGGGAGGGAGCCAATCAGGTTACCTAAACAGAAGGCACCACGGCTTGCAAAACCTTTCTCCCAAAAATAGCCTCCGAAGAAGCAAAAGTATCAAATTTGTAGAATTTGGCAAAAGTGTGCAGAG
The DNA here is from genome assembly GCF_027579735.1 of Bombina bombina. Classification (NCBI taxonomy): domain Eukaryota; kingdom Metazoa; phylum Chordata; class Amphibia; order Anura; family Bombinatoridae; genus Bombina; species Bombina bombina. Next base: position 125,221,028 of record NC_069507.1, on the reverse strand, counting down.
AAGACCAAGTCGCTGCCTTACATATCTGATCAACAGAAGCCTCGTTCTTGAAGGCCCATGAGGAAGCCACAGCCCTAGTAGAGTGAGCTGTGATTCGTTCAGGAGGCTGCCGTCCGGCAGTCTCGTAAGCCAATCGGATGATGCTTTTCAGCCAAAAGGAAAGAGAGGTAGCAGTAGCTTTTTGACCTCTCCTCTTGCCAGAATAAACGACAAACAGTGAAGATGTTTGTCTGAAATCCTTTGTTGCTTCTAAATAGAACTTTAAAGCACGGACTACATCTAAATTGTGTAACAAACGTTCCTTCTTTGAAACTGGATTCGGGCACAAAGAAGGCACAACTATTTCCTGGTTAATATTTTTGTTGGAAACAACTTTTGGAAGGAAACCAGGTTTAGTACGCAAAACAACCTTATCTGAATGGAACACCAGATAGGGTGGATTACACTGCAGAGCAGATAATTCAGAAACTCTTCTAGCAGAAGAAATAGCAACCAAAAACAGAACTTTCCAAGATAACAACTTGATATCTATGGAATGCAAGGGTTCAAACGGAACCCCTTGAAGAACTGAAAGAACTAAATTTAGACTCCAAGGAGGAGTCAAAGGTCTGTAAACAGGCTTGATCCTGACCAAAGCCTGTACAAAAGCTTGAACATCTGGCACAGCTGCCAGTCGTTTGTGTAACAAGACAGATAGAGCAGAAATCTGTCCTTTTAGAGAACTCGCTGACAATCCCTAATCCAAACCTTCTTGTAGAAAGGAAAAGATCGTGGGAATTTTAATCTTACTCCATGAGAATCCCTTGGATTCACACCAACAGATATATCTTTTCCATATTTTATGGTAAATCTTTCTAGTCACAGGTTTCCTGGCTTGTACCAGAGTATCTATCACAGAATCCGAAAACCCACGCTTAGATAAAATCAAGCGTTCAATTTCCAAGCAGTCAGCTGGAGAGAAATTAGGTTTGGATGTTCGAATGGACCTTGTACTAGAAGATCCTGTCTCAAAGGTAGCTTCCATGGTGGAGCCGATGACATATTCACCAGGTCTGTATACCAAGTCCTGCGCGGCCACGCAGGAGCTATTAAAATCACTGAGGCCTTCTCCTGTTTGATCCTGGCTACCAGCCTGGGAATGAGAGGGAACGGTGGAAACGCATAAGCTAGGTTGAAGGCCCAAGGCGCCACTAATGCATCCACTAGAGTCGCCTTGGGATCCCTGGATCTGGACCCGTAGCAAGGAACCTTGAAGTTCTGACGAGACGCCATCAGATCCATGTCTGGAATGCCCCACAATTGGGTCAACTGGGCAAACACCTCTGGGTGAAGTTCCCACTCCCCCGGATGAAAAGTCTGACGACTGAGATAATCCGCCTCCCAGTTGTCTACTCCTGGGATGTGGATCGCAGATCCGCCCATTTGATGATTTTGGACACCTCTCTCATCGCCAGAGAACTCCTTGTTCCCCCCTGATGGTTGATGTAAGCAACAGTCGTCATGTTGTCTGATTGGAATCTTATGAATCTGGCCTTTGCTAGTTGAGGCCAAGCCTGGAGAGCATTGAATATCGCTCTCAGTTCCAGAATGTTTATCGGGAGAAGAGACTCTTCCCGAGACCATAGACCCTGAGCTTTCAGGGAATCCCAGACCGCGCCCCAGCCAAATAGACTGGCGTCGGTCGTGATGATGACCCACTCTGGTCTGCGGAAGCTCATTCCCTGGGACAGGTGATCCTGGGTCAGCCACCAACGGAGTGAGTCTCTGGTCTTCTGATCTACTTGAATCACTGGGGACAAGTCTGTATAGTCCCCATTCCACTGTTTGAGCATGCACAGTTGTAATGGTCTTAGATGAATTCGAGCAAAAGGAACTATGTCCATTGCTGCAACCATCAACCCTACTACTTCCATGCACTGAGCTATGGAAGGCCGTAGAATAGAGTGAAGAACTTGACAAGCGTTTAGAAGCTTTGACTTTCTGACATCTGTCAGGAAAATCTTCATTTCTAAAGAATCTATTATTGTCCCCAAGAAAGGGACTCTTGTCGACGGAGACAGGGAACTTTTTTCTATGTTCACCTTCCACCCGTGAGATCTGAGAAAGGCTAGAACAATGTCTGTGTGAGCCTTTGCTTTGGAAAGAGACGACGCTTGAATTAGGATGTCGTCCAAGTAAGGTGCCACTGCAATGCCCCTTGGTCTTAGAACCGCTAGAAGGGACCCGAGCACCTTTGTGAAAATCCTTGGAGCAGTGGCTAGCCCGAATGGGAGAGCCACGAACTGGTAATGTTTGTTCAGAAAGGCGAACCTTAGGAACTGATGATGATCTTTGTGGATAGGAATATGTAGATACGCATCCTTTAAATCCACGGTAGTCATAAATTGACCCTCCTGGATTGTAGGTAAAATCGTTCGAATAGTTTCCATTTTGAACGATGGCACTCTGAGAAATTTGTTTAGAATTTTTAAATCCAGAATTGGTCTGAAAGTTCCCTCTTTTTTGGGAACTACAAACAGATTTGAGTAAAACCCCAGACCTTGTTCCACAGTTGGAACTGGGTGTATCACTCCCATTTTTAACAGGTTTTCTACACAATGTAAGAATGCCTGTCTCTTTATTTGGTTTGAAGATAAGCGAGACATGTGGAACCTTCCCCTTGGGGGCAGTTCCTTGAATTCTAGAAGATGACCCTGAGAGACTATTTCTAGTGCCCAGGGATCCTGAACATCTCTTGCCCAAGCCTGAGCAAAGAGAGAGAGTCTGCCCCCTACTAGATCAGGTCCCGGATCGGGGGCTACCCCTTCATGCTGTCTTGGTAGCAGCAGCAGGTTTCTTGGCCTGCTTACCCTTGTTCCAGCCTTGCATCGGTTTCCAAGCTGGTTTAGTCTGGGAAGCGTTACCCTCTTGTCTAGAGGTTGCAGAGTTGGAGGCCGGTCCGTTCCTGAAATTGCGAAAGGAACGAAAATTGGACTTATTCTTAGCCTTAAAAGGCCTATCTTGTGGGAGGGCATGGCCCTTACCCCCAGTGATGTCTGAAATAATCTCTTTCAATTCTGGCCCAAAAAGGGTCTTACCTTTGAAAGGGATATTAAGCAATTTTGTCTTGGAAGATACATCCGCCGACCAAGACTTTAGCCAGAGCGCTCTGCGCGTTACAATTGCAAACCCTGAATTTTTCGCCGCTAATCTCGCTAACGGCAAAGCGGCATCTAATATAAAGGAATTAGCTAACTTAAGTGCGTGAATTCTGTCCATAACCTCCTCATACGGAGTCTCTCTACTGAGCGATTTTTCTAGTTCTTCGAACCAGAACCACGCTGCTGTAGTGACAGGAATAATACACGAAATAGGTTGGAGGTAACCTTGCTGTACAAAAATCTTTTTAAGCAAACCCTCCAATTTTTTATCCATAGGATCTTTGAAAGCACAATTGTCCTCAATAGGAATGGTCGTGCGTTTGGCTAGTGTAGAAACCGCCCCCTCGACCTTAGGGACTGTTTGCCATAAGTCCTTTCTGGGGTCGACCAGAGGAAATAATTTCTTAAATATAGGAGGAGGGACAAAAGGTATGCCAGGTTTCTCCCACTCCTTATTCACTATGTCCGCCACCCGCTTGGGTATTGGAAAAGCGTCGGTGTGCACCGGGACCTTTAGGAACTTGTCCATCTTGCACAATTTTTCTGGGATGACCAGGTTGTCACAATCATCCAGAGTAGATAGCACCTCCTTAAGCAGTGCGCGGAGATGCTCTAATTTAAATTTAAATGTCACAACATCAGGTTCTGCCTGCTTAGAAATTCTTCCTGAATCAGAAATTTCCCCATCTGACAAAACCTCCCTCATAGCCCCTTCAGATTGATGTGAGGGTATAACAGAGCAATTATCATCAGCGCCCTCCTGCTCTACAGTGTTTAAAACAGAGCAATCGCGCTTTCTCTGAAATGCAGGCATTTTGGATCAAATATTTGCTATGAAATTATCCATTACTGCCGTCAATTGTTGCATAGTAACAAGCATTGGCGCGCTAGAAGTACTAGGGGTCTCTTGCGTGGGCAAAACTGGTGTAGACACAGAGGGAGATGATGTAGAACTATGTCTACTCCCTTCATCTGATGAATCATCTTGGGCAACTTTACTATCTGTGGCAGTACTGTCCTTACTTTGTTTGGACGCTATGGCACAATTATCACACATATTTGAAGGGGGAGACACTTTGGCTTCCATACATACAGAACATAGTCTATCTGAAGGCACAGACATGTTAAACAGGCTTAAACTTGTCAATAATGTACAAAAACCGTATTAAAACAAAACCGTTACTGTCTCTTTAAATTTTAAACAGGGCACACTTTATTACTGAATATGTGAAAAACATAATTTATGCTTACCTGATAAATTCCTTTCTCCTGTAGTGTAGTCAGTCCACGGGTCATCATTACTTCTGGGATATTAACTCCTCCCCAACAGGAAGTGCAAGAGGATCACCCAAGCAGAGCTGCTATATAGCTCCTCCCCTCTACGTCACACCCAGTCATTCGACCGAGAACCAAACGAGAAAGGAGAAACTATAGGGTGCAGTGGTGACTGGAGTATAATTTAAAAATTTAGACCTGCCATAAAAAACAGGGCGGGCCGTGGACTGACTACACTACAGGAGAAAGGAATTTATCAGGTAAGCATAAATTATGTTTTCTCCTGTTAAGTGTAGTCAGTCCACGGGTCATCATTACTTCTGGGATACCAATACCAAAGCTAAAGTACACGGATGACGGGAGGGACAGGCAGGATCTTTATACGGAAGGGACCACTGCCTGAAGAACCTTTCTCCCAAAAACAGCCTCCGAAGAAGCAAAAGTGTCAAATTTGTAAAAAGTATGAAGAGAAGACCAAGTTGCAGCCTTGCAAATCTGTTCAACAGAGGCCTCGTTCTTAAAGGCCCAAGTGGAAGCCACAGCTCTAGTGGAATGAGCTGTAATTCTTTCAGGAGGCTGCTGTCCAGCAGTCTCATAGGCTAAACGTATTATGCTACGAAGCCAAAAAGAGAGAGAGGTAGCAGAAGCTTTTTGACCTCTCCTCTGTCCAGAATAAACGACAAACAGGGAAGAAGTTTGGCGAAAATCTTTAGTTGCCTGCAAATAAAATTTCAGGGCACGGACTACATCTAGATTGTGCAGAAGTCGTTCCTTCTTTGAAGAAGGATTAGGACACAATGATGGCACGACAATCTCTTGATTGATATTCTTGTTGGTGACAACCTTAGGCAAAAACCCAGGTTTAGTACGCAGAACTACCTTATCTGAATGAAAAATCAGATACGGAGAATCACAATGTAAGGCTGATAACTCAGAGACTCTACGAGCCGAGGAAATAGCCATTAAAAACAGAACTTTCCAAGATAACAGCTTGATATCAATGGAATGAAGGGGTTCAAACGGAACACCCTGTAAAACGTTAAGAACTAAATTTAAGCTCCATGGTGGAGCAACAGTTTTAAACACAGGCTTAATCCTGGCCAAAGCCTGGCAAAAAGCCTGAACGTCTGGAACTTCTGACAGACGTTTGTGTAAGAGAATGGACAGAGCTGAGATCTGTCCCTTTAAGGAACTAGCAGATAAACCCTTTTCTAAACCTTCTTGTAGAAAAGACAATATCCTAGGAATCCTAACCTTACTCCATGAGTAACTCTTGGATTCGCACCAATGTAAGTATTTACGCCATATTTTATGGTAAATCTTTCTGGTAACAGGCTTCCTAGCCTGTATTAAGGTATCAATAACTGACTCCGAAAAACCACGCTTTGATAAAATCAAGCGTTCAATTTCCAAGCAGTCAGCTTCAGAGAAATTAGATTTTGATGTTTGAAAGGACCCTGAATTAGAAGGTCCTGTCTCAGAGGCAGAGACCAAGGTGGACAGGATGACATGTCCACTAGATCTGCATACCAGGTCCTGCGTGGCCACGCAGGCGCTATCAGAATCACCGATGCTCTCTCCTGTTTGATCCTGGCAATCAATCGAGGAAGCATCGGGAAGGGTGGAAACACATAGGCCATCCTGAAGGTCCAAGGTGCTGTCAAAGCATCTACCAGGACTGCTCCCGGGTCCCTGGACCTGGACCCGTAACAAGGAAGCTTGGCGTTCTGGCGAGACGCCATGAGATCTATCTCTGGTTTGCCCCAAAGTCGAAGTATTTGGGCAAAGATCTCCGGATGAAGTTCCCACTCCCCCGGATGAAAAGTCTGACGACTTAGGAAATCCGCCTCCCAGTTCTCCACACCAGGAATGTGGATCGCTGACAGGTGGCAAGAGTGAGACTCCGCCCAGCGAATTATCTTTGATACTTCCATCATCGCTAGGGAGCTTCTTGTCCCTCCTTGATGGTTGATGTAAGCTACAGTCGTGATGTTGTCCGACTGAAACCTGATGAACCCCCGAGTTGTTAACTGAGGCCAAGCCAGAAGGGCATTGAGAACTGCTCTCAATTCCAGAATGTTTATTGGAAGGAGACTCTCCTCCTGAGTCCATGATCCCTGAGCCTTCAGGGAATTCCAGACAGCGCCCCAACCTAGTAGGCTGGCGTCTGTTGTTACAATTGTCCAATCTGGTCTGCTGAATGGCATCCCCCTGGACAGATGCGGCCGAGAAAGCCACCATAGAAGAGAATTTCTGGTCTCTTGATCCAGATTCAGAGTAGGGGACAAATCTGAGTAATCCCCATTCCACTGACTTAGCATGCACAATTGCAGCGGTCTGAGATGTAGACGTGCAAAGGGTACTATGCCCATTGCCGCTACCATTAAGCCGATTACCTCCATGCATTGAGCCACTGACGGGTGTTGAATGCAATGAAGGACACGGCAAGCATTTTGAAGCTTTGTTAACCTGTCTTCTGTCAGGTAAATCTTCATTTCTACAGAATCTATAAGAGTCCCCAAGAAGGGAGCTCTTGTGAGTGGTAAGAGAGAACTCTTCTCTACGTTCACCTTCCACCCATGCGACCTTAGAAATGCCAGAACTAACTCTGTATGAGACCTGGCAGTTTGAAAGCTTGACGCTTGTATCAGAATGTCGTCTAGGTACGGAGCCACCGAAATTCCTTGTGGTCTTAGTACCGCCAGAAGAGAGCCCAGAACCTTTGTAAAGATTCTTGGAGCCGTAGCCAACCCGAATGGAAGAGCTACAAACTGGTAATGCCTGCCACAGTCCTCTCACACATCCTATCTATTAGTTGGGTGCAAGAGAATGACTGGGTGTGACGTAGAGGGGAGGAGCTATATAGCAGCTCTGCTTGGGTGATCCTCTTGCACTTCCTGTTGGGGAGGAGTTAATATCCCAGAAGTAATGATGACCCGTGGACTGACTACACTTAACAGGAGAAAACTATGAAGGAATTATTCAATCTTAACCAAATTTTCACCACAGTGTCTTAAAGCATTCAAAGCATTGCACCCTAAATTTCAGGATGTTAACCCTTAAAATGTGGAAACCGGAGCCGTTTACAGTTTTAACCCCCTTACAGTCCCAGCCCCAGCCTTTGCTGCGACTTCACCAAACCCAGGGGAGTATACGATACCAAATGAAGCCTTCTAGGAACCTTTTCAACTAATTCCAGACCCACACACATGCAGCTGCATGTACTGCTCTCAAAAGTAACTGCGCAGTAATGGCACGAAAATGAGGTTCTGCCTACTACAGAGAAGGCCCTTCCTGACTGGGAAGGTGTCTAAACCAGTGCCTGACGTAAAAAAAAACGTTCCCCAAAGATATAAAGTGTGAATATCAACATCAAACTGTATAAAATGCCTAAATAAAGCAATCGATCTAGCCCATAAAAGTTTCTACCAGTTTTATAGCCCATATTAAGCCCTTTATTCTATTTGAGACTAAGAAATGGCTTACTGATCCCCATGAGGGGAAAAATGACAGCCTTCCAGCATTACACAGTCTTGTTAGAAATATGGCTAGTCATACCTTAAGCAGAAAAGTCTGCCAACTGCTCCCCCCAACTGAAGTTATCTCATCTCAACAGTCCTGTGTGGGAACAGCAATCGATTCTAGTTACTGCTGCTAAAATCATACTCCTCTCACAAACAGAACTCTTCATCTTTTTCTGTTTCAGAGTAAATAGTACATACCAGCACTATTTTAAAATAACAAACTCTTGATAGCAGAATAAAAACTACAACTAAACACCACATACTCTTCACCATCTCCGTGGAGATGCTACTTGTTCAGAGCGGCAAAGAGAATGACTGGGGGGGCGGAGTCTGGGAGGGACTATATGGACAGCTTTTGCTGTGCTCTTTGCCATTTCCTGTTGGGGAGGAGAATATTCCCACAAGTTATGGATGACGCTGTGGACCGGACACACCAATGTTGGAGAAATAAGGTTTCCACTGCAAATTAGGGTGCACTGAGAATAATCACACTGATTTATCTCTTTGAAATAAACACATACAGTGTGAGCAACTCGTTTACACAGCATTATGGGCTAGATTGCAAGTGAGGCGCAAGCAATATTGTCTTTTTGCTAGCCTTTTTTATTTTGCTGTCAGCACTCCTCCTGCAGGACCAGTCGTCCAGAGCCAGCACTAAACTAGGGAGCTTGATACGGAGCATCACAGCACACATCCAAGCAGCCGATGTTGTTACTTGTGTCGTGGAGTGTCATTGTGTGTGTCAGCTAGTGTCACTTTGTTTGGTTTTGTCTTGCTGTGTATGTTTTTTCACTATCGCTTTATGTGTTACTGTGTGTGTGTCACTGTCAGCATGTCACTGTGTGTACCACGGTGTCTGTCACAGTCTACATGTCTGTGCACTGTAACTCACTGTCAAGCACTACTGTTAGTTTATCACTAGGTATATATATGTCTAAGACAGCATCACACTGATTGTGTTAGTGTCATTTTGTGTATCACTCTTAAAGGGACAGTCAACACCAGAATTTTTGTTGTTTAAAAAGAAAGATAATTCCCAAGTTTTGCATAACCAACACAGTTATAATAATACACATTTTACCTCTGTGATTACCTTATATCTAAGCTTCAGCTGACTGCCCCCTTATTTCAGTTATTTTGACAGACTTGCATTTTAGCTAATCAGTACTCACTCCTAGGTCACTTCACGTGCATGAGCTCAATGTTATCTATATGAAACACATGAACTAATGCCCTCTAGTGGTAAAAAAGCATTCAGATTAGAGGCAGTCTTCAAGGTCTAAGAAATTAGTATATGAACCTCCTAGATTTAGCTTTCAACTAAGAATACCAAGAGAACAAAGCAAAATTGGTGATAAAAGTAAATTTGGAAGTTGTTTAAAATTACATGCCCTATTAAAATCATGAAAGTTTTTTTTGGACTTGACTGTCCCTTTAATCTAGGGGCCTTATTTCTTCCTCAGTATTGTTGTTTTCTTAGTAGAAAAAGTCCACAACCAGTGCTAATCCAGAGTGACAAATATCATATAGCAATTTAAATTAAAAAAACAATGAGGGTGGTTCACAATCTTTACATGTTGTTTTATAGGAATGATTCTCTTTAAAAACAGAATTTATGCTTACCTGATAAATTACTTTCTCCAACGGTGTGTCCGGTCCACGGCGTCATCCTTACTTGTGGGATATTCTCTTCCCCAACAGGAAATGGCAAAGAGCCCAGCAAAGCTGGTCATATGATCCCTCCTAGGCTCCGCCTACCCCAGTCATTCGACCGACGTACAGGAGGAAATATGCATAGGAGAAACCACATGATACCGTGGTGACTGTAGTTAGAGAAAATAATTCATCAGACCTGATTAAAAAACCAGGGCGGGCCGTGGACCGGACACACCGTTGGAGAAAGTAATTTATCAGGTAAGCATAAATTCTGTTTTCTCCAACATAGGTGTGTCCGGTCCACGGCGTCATCCTTACTTGTGGGAACCAATACCAAAGCTTTAGGACACGGATGAAGGGAGGGAGCAAATCAGGTCACCTAAATGGAAGGCACCACGGCTTGCAAAACCTTTCTCCCAAAAATAGCCTCTGAAGAAGCAAAAGTATCAAATTTGTAAAATTTGGCAAAAGTGTGCAGTGAAGACCAAGTCGCTGCCTTACATATCTGGTCAACAGAAGCCTCGTTCTTGAAGGCCCATGTGGAAGCCACAGCCCTAGTGGAGTGAGCTGTGATTCTTTCAGGAGGCTGCCGTCCGGCAGTCTCATAAGCCAAACGGATAATGCTTTTAATCCAAAAGGAAAGAGAGGTAGAAGTTGCTTTTTGACCTCTCCTTTTACCAGAATAAACAACAAACAAAGAAGAAGTTTGTCTGAAATCTTTAGTGGCCTCTAAATAGAATTTTAGAGCACGGACTACGTCCAAATTGTGTAACAAACGTTCCTTCTTTGAAACTGGATTCAGGCACAAAGAAGGTACAACTATCTCCTGGTTAATATTCTTGTTGGAAACAACTTTCGGAAGAAAACCAGGCTCAGTACGCAAAACCACCTTATCTGCATGGAACACCAGATAGGGTGGAGAACACTGCAGAGCAGATAACTCTGAAACTCTTCTAGCAGAAGAAATTGCAACCAAAAACAAAACTTTCCAAGATAATAACTTAATATCTACGGAATGTAAGGGTTCAAACGGAACCCCTTGAAGAACTGAAAGAACTAGATTGAGACTCCAGGGAGGAGTCAAAGGTCTGTAAACAGGCTTGATTCTAACCAGAGCCTGAACAAACGCCTGAACGTCTGGCACAGCTGCCAGCCTTTTGTGAAGTAAAACAGATATGCAGAAATCTGTCCCTTCAGAGAACTTGCAGATAATCCCTTCTCCAAACCCTCTTGTAGAAAGGATAAAATCCTAGGAATTTTTATCTTGTTCCATGGGAATCCTTTAGATTCACACCAATAGATATATTTTTTCCATATCTTATGGTAAATCTTTCTAGTTACAGGCTTTCTAGCCTGAATAAGAGTATCTATTACAGAATCTGAAAACCCACGCTTTGATAAAATCAAGCGTTCAATCTCCAAGCAGTCAGTTGGAGAGAAACCAGATTCGGATGTTCGAATGGACCTTGAACAAGAAGGTCCTGTCTCAAAGGTAGCTTCCATGGTGGAGCCGATGACATATTCACCAGGTCTGCATACCAAGTCCTGCGTGGCCACGCAGGAGCTATCAAGATCACCGAAGCCCTCTCCTGGTTGATCCTGACTACCAGCCTGGGAATGAGAGGAAACGGTGGGAAAACATAAGCTAGGTTGAAGGTCCAAGGTGCTACTAGTGCATCTACTAGAGTCGCCTTGGGATCCCTGGATCTGGACCCGTAACAAGGAACCTTGAAGTTCTGGCGAGACGCCATCAGATCCATGTCTGGAATGCCCCATAATTGAGTTATTTGGGCAAAGATTTCCGGGTGGAGTTCCCACTCCCCCGGATGGAATGTCTGACGACTCAGAAAATCCGCTTCCCAATTTTCCACTCCTGGGATGTGGATTGCAGACAAGTGGCAGGAGTGATCCTCCGCCCATTGAATTATCTTGGTCACTTCCTCCATCGCCAGGGAACTCCTTGTTCCCCCCTGATGGTTGATATAAGTAACTGTCGTCATGTTGTCTGATTGAAACCTTATGAATTTGGCCTTTGCTAGATGAGGCCAAGCTTTGAGAGCATTGAATATCGCTCTCAGTTCCAGAATGTTTATCGGGAGAAGAGATTCTTCCCGAGACCATAGACCCTGAGCTTTCAGGGGTTCCCAGACCGCGCCCCAGCCCACCAGACTGGCGTCGGTCGTGACAATGACCCACTCTGGTCTGCGGAAGCTCATTCACTGTGACAGATTGTCCAGGATTAGCCACCAACGGAGTGAATCTCTGGTCCTTTGATCTACTTGAATCGTCGGAGACAAGTCTGTATAATCCCCATTCCACTGTCTGAGCATGCACAGTTGTAATGGTCTTAGATGAATTCGTGCAAAAGGAACTATGTCCATTGTTGCAACCATCAATCCTATTACTTCCATGCACTGCGCTATGGAAGGATGAAGAACAGAATGAAGAACTTGACAAGAGCTTAGAAGTTTTGATTTTCTGACCTCTGTCAGAAAAATTCTCATTTCTAAGGAGTCTATTATTGTTCCCAAGAAGGGAACTCTTGTTGACGGGGAAAGAGAACTTTTTTCTATGTTTACTTTCCATCCGTGAGATCTGAGAAAGGCTAGGACGATGTCCGTATGAGCCTTTGCTTTTGACAGAGACGACGCTTGAATCAGGATGTCGTCCAAGTACGGTACTACTGCAATGCCCCTTGGTCTTAGAACCGCTAGAAGGGACCCTAGTACCTTTGTGAAAATTCTCGGAGCAGTGGCTAATCCGAATGGAAGTGCCACAAACTGGTAATGCTTGTCCAGAAAAGCGAACCTTAGGAACTGATGATGTTCCTTGTGGATAGGAATGTGGAGGTACGCATCCTTTAAATCCACCGTGGTCATGAATTGACCTTCCTGGATGGTAGGAAGGATCGTTCGAATGGTTTCCATTTTGAACGATGGAACCCTGAGAAATTTGTTTAGGATCTTGAGATCTAGAATTGGTCTGAACGTTCCCTCTTTTTTGGGAACTATGAACAGGTTGGAGTAAAACCCCATCCCTTGTTCTCTTATTGGAACTGGATGAATTACTCCCATCCTTAACAGGTCTTCTACACAATGTAAGAATGCCTGTCTTTTTATTTGATTTGAAGATAATTGAGACCTGTGGAACCTTCCCCTTGGGGGTAGTTCCTTCAATTCCAGGAGATAACCTTGAGAAACTATTTCTAGTGCCCAAGGATCCTGAACATCTCTTGCCCAGGCCTGAGCAAAGAGAGAAAGTCTGCCCCCCACCAGATCCGGTCCCGGATCGGGGGCCATCCCTTCATGCTGTTTTTGGTAGCAGTGGCAGGCTTCTTGGCCTGCTTACCCTTGTTCCAGCCTTGCATCGGTCTCCAGGCTGGTTTGGGTTGAGAAGTATTACCCTCTTGCTTAGAGGATGTAGAAGTAGAGGCTGGTCCGTTTCTGCGAAAGGGACGAAAATTAGGCTTATTTCTAGCCTTAAAAGACCTATCCTGAGGAAGGGCGTGGCCCTTTCCTCCGGTGATGTCTGAAATAATCTCTTTCAAATCAGGCCCAAACAGTGTTTTGCCCTTGAAAGGGATGTTAAGCAATCTTGTCTTGGAAGACACATCCGCTGACCAAGACTTCAGCCAGAGCGCTCTGCGCGCCAGGATAGCAAACCCTGAATTTCTCGCCGCTAATCTCGCTAATTGCAAAGCGGCATCTAGAATAAAAGAGTTAGCCAATTTAAGTGCATGAACTCTGTCCATAACCTCCTCATACGAAGATTCCTTATTGAGCGACTTTTCTAGTTCTTCGAACCAGAAACACGCTGCCGTAGTGACAGGAACAATGCATGAAATTGGTTGAAGAAGGTAACCTTGCTGAACAAACATTCTTTTAAGCAAACCCTCTAATTTTTTATCCATAGGATCTTTAAAAGCACAACTATCTTCTATGGGAATAGTAGTGCGTTTGTTTAGAGTAGAGACCGCCCCCTCGACCTTAGGGACTGTCTGCCATAAGTCCTTTCTGGGGTCGACTATAGGAAATAATTTCTTAAATATAGGGGGAGGCACAAAAGGTATGCCGGGCCTTTCCCATTCCTTGTTTACTATGTCCGCCACCCGCTTGGGTATAGGAAAAACATCGGGGGCACCGGAACCTCTAGGAACTTGTCCATCTTACATAATTTCTCTGGAATGACCAAATTGTCACAATCATCCAGAGTAGATAATACCTCCTTAAGCAGTGCGCGGAGATGTTCTAATTTAAATTTAAATGTTACAACATCAGGTTCAGCTTGTTGAGAAATTTTCCCTGAATCTGAAATTTCTCCCTCAGACAAAACCTCCCTCCTGGCCCCTTCAGATTGGTGTGAGGGTATGTCAGAAGCGTTATCATGAGCGTCCTCTTGCTCTTCAGTGTTTAAAACAGAGCAATCGCGCTTTCTTTGATAAGTAGGCATTTTAGATAAAATATTTGCAATAGAATTATCCATAACAGCCGTTAATTGTTGCATAGTAATAAGTATTGGCGCACTAGATGTACTAGGGGCCTCTTGTGTGGGCAAAACTGGTGTAGACACAGAAGGGGGTGATGCAGTACCATGCTTACTCCCCTCATCTGAAGAATCATCTTGGGCACTATTATTATCTGTGGCATCATTGTCCCTACTTTGTTTGGACACCATGTCACAATTATCACATATATTTAAATGGGGAGACACATTGGCTTTCATACATATAGAACATTGTTTATCTGATGGTTCAGACATGTTAAACAGGCTTAAACTTGTCAACAAAGCACAAAAAACGTTTTAAAATAAAACCGTTACTGTCACTTTAAATTTTAAACAGAACACACTTTATTACTGAATATGCGAAAAAGTATGAAGCAATTGTTCAAAATTCACCAAAATTTCACCACAGTGTCTTAAAGCCTTAAAAGTATTGCACACCAAATTTGAAAGCTTTAACCCTTAAAATAACGGAACCGGAGCCGTTTTTACATTTAACCCCTATACAGTCCCAGGAATCTGCTTTGCTGAGACCCAACCAAGCCCAGAGGGGAATACGATACCAAATGACGCCTTCTATAAGCTTTTTCAGTGGATCTTAGCTCCTCACACATGCATCTGCATGCCTTGCCTTCCAAAAACAACTGCGCATTAGTGGCGCGAAAATGAGGCTCTGCCTATGACTAGAGAAGGCCCCCATCTGAAAAAGGTGTCCATACAGTGCCTGCCGTTTTTTAACAACAATCCCCAAGATTATAATAACTATAAAGCGCTATAATCTGTCAAATATGCTTAGCAAGTAATCGTTTTAGCCCAGAAAAATGTCTACCAGTTTTTTAAGCCCTTATAAAGCCTTTATTCTTTTACTTAATCTAAGAAAATGGCTTACCGGTCCCCATAGGGAAAATGACAGCCTTCCAGCATTACCAAGTCGTGTTAGAAATGTGGCCATCATACCTCAGGCAGAAAAGTCTGCCAACTGCTTCCCCCAACTGAAGTTACTTCATCTCAACAGTCCTGTGTGGAAACAGCAATCGATTTTAGTAACGTTTGCTAAAATCATCTTCCTCTCACAAACAGAAATCTTCTTCTCTTTTCTGTTTCAGAGTAAATAGTACATACCAGCACTATTTTAAAATAACAAACACTTGATTGAAGAATAAAAACTACATTTAAACACCAAAAAACTCTTAGCCATCTCCGTGGAGATGTTGCCTGTGCAACGGCAAAGAGAATGACTGGGGTAGGCGGAGCCTAGGAGGGATCATATGACCAGCTTTGCTGGGCTCTTTGCCATTTCCTGTTGGGGAAGAGAATATCCCACAAGTAAGGATGACGCCGTGGACCGGACACACCTATGTTGGAGAAATGGGGATATATTCTTTTGTGCATTGCTTACTAAACTATAGAAGAATCACTCTTTTAGATTGTCACATTTAATAAGGTATCTGCTTATTTGGTCAGTATTTTTTGATCAGTGGTTCACTGTTCTGAAATAGTTCTTCCTTATTATTTTAACCATATAATCAGGGCTCAGCAGTTTGTTGAAATTATAGTCAGGGCTAACATTTTGGAGCTTGAAATTGAAACATTTCTATGGATTTTCCATGCACGTGTATATATTTTATATGCACTTATATATTATCTGTTTGCTTTGCGTTATAAATACAACCCCCCCCCCCAATAAAAAAAAAAAAAAAAAAAAATAAAAAATTTAAATGCAGTAGTTCTTGATATTGGAAACTTTTGTGATTCACAAATTACAATATAGTTTCCAATATTAAGAACTATTGCTTTTTACATTTTTTTTTTTTTGGGGGGGGGGGGGGGGTGGTTTTATGTTTATAAAGAGAAGTTAATATTAAATGCCGACCAAAAATGTAAAAAATTTATATCATATTGAATTTGAGGCCACACCCTCCCCACTCCCATTTAAAAAAGTGTCAAGGAATCCTCTGGGCAAAAGGTGGCAACCCTAATTTATAGTCATATATACACATATAAAATAATTAATATATATGTACACATATATAAAAGTGCTTTATAGCCCTTTGCTATTAAAGTGAAGATCAATTTTGATGAATTAGTGCATGGTTTTTAATAATCCTATTAAAAACAAGGGCACTTTAGTTCATCAAAATTGACATTTCAAGCGTTTTCTTCAAAAACTTACCTTCCTAAGTACTAGGGATATTCTGATACTACCAAATGCTTTCATGCAAGTTAAATTAAATATCTGTGTCTATTGGATACCTATTAACAGTTACCCTTAAACCAGCCACACATTTACCTGCAAGGCTTAACATTGCCTTCACAAGAAATCAACACTTTAGTACATTAACCCAACATTTACTGTCCACAGCCTTCAAATGCTTCCCCTGTGTTCAGCATCAGTCCCATTGCAACGCATCACGCCACCCATAATCCATTGTTCTTAACATCCAATACCAAGTCACCTTGCAATATAATCCCCAGATCCAGATTATCACCTTTCACTACATCTATAACTCGTCAGTAGTCATGACGCATATAGCAAATGAAACCCCCCTCCACATTCTGTAAACATATATTGCTCTTGTACATTTTCCACATGTATATATATATATATATATATATATATATATATATATATATATATATATATATATATATATATATATATATATTTAAATGGCAATCCCCAAACTCCAATTTCTTCAAGAACACTGTGCTCTTTTTCACTGTAAACATTAGTCTCTTAAATTGTATGTGACAAAAACTGAAATAATATTTTTGCCATCATCTGGCCTGCCCTATAAAGCAAACTAAAAAAAGTTGAATAAGTATATCATAATAAATACACTATAATTTTTAACAGGTCTATTGCAATGAATGCAATAACTTCAACATCATATAATGTAATATAACAAAATATTGTTCCCCCTACTAATGAGGATTGGGGCCTCTGTTTTGGATTGTGGGTAAGTCTAGAAAAATTGGCAGGGGTTAGAGTTGGAATGTTGGAGGTTGGATATTGAGGTCTCCTTGATCTTTTTTAGCAGTTGCCTTAAAATGTTTACCATTTAATTCCATTATTTTTTAAAATGATGTATGATGAATAAAATTGTCCTAAACTTGAAGATGTCAACACTTTGAAGCCAGTCATGACCAAAGAGATCTGTGCATTTGTTTTAGGTTAAAAAAATGAAAATGAGTTTTGATACATGACTATTAAATACAAAGAGAAACTGAGTAGGGTTTGAATTCCTGACCATCCCCATTGTAATCAGGTGCTTTTTATCTTTGGATATCCAGACTCTTTATGATATCCCTAGCAATTTCCCATTTTCATAATGGTACCATGTGAAAAATTAAACAATCATAGACAAAACTAATCTATGTGTCTTTCATTTTAAAGGGACAGTACATTTAGGATTTTTCATAGTCTTTTACCAAATGCCTTATGTATCTAAGACAATCTAGTGTAATTTCCTAATAAATAAATATTTCTAACATATCTAAAACAGGTCGCTAAACTTACATTGAGGAAGTATACGCCGGCTGGCTGGCCGCCCGCCCGCCCATAGTTGCTACTATAATTTTTTTTTGAAAGCTCCTTCTTGCGGCCAATCCCCTGTTTATCGGTCGCGCTGCTCCTTGTCTGTCCGGAAAATATGCACATAATGGTAACATAACCATATACTGGCAAAATAGTGTTGTGCAAACACAATGGAAGTACAATTTGAACTCAGGTCAAACATTAACTGAATAACCTACTAAATAACGAACCTGTGTTGGGAAATATAGTAACACATCCTTTATCTTTATCTTTTTGTTTTGTGACTATACAGATCCTGCACAGTGGATCTTCATTTTGGCTTTTTGCTACAGGGCCTTGGCAGGACTACTCTGATTACTCCATAAGGGATTCATTCATGTAATCAATAGAACTTTCAAATG
This sequence comes from Bombina bombina, assembly GCF_027579735.1. NCBI lineage: Eukaryota > Metazoa > Chordata > Amphibia > Anura > Bombinatoridae > Bombina > Bombina bombina. The sequence continues at coordinate 125,202,994 of NC_069507.1, read as the reverse complement.
TTGATGAATCATATCCATTCTATCTAGTGTGTAGAAATTTGACTTTGTTTGGTAATAAACTTTCCTAATATGATAGGCCTGATGTGTATCCATTTATTTTTTTCTGTTTTTAAATCTGCTAACAATTCCTTGTTGGAAATGTGAATTTGTATTGGAGGTGCCAGGAGATACAGCACAATTTGTATATTAAGTGTGACATTACAGCTTGCTGGCTGGTAACTAAGGGCTTGATGATAAAAAAAAAAGTGAAAAACAATGCAAGACACTCACAGGGAATTGTCTAAAAAAAAGGCTGTCCCTACAAGTTGCAACATTTCTCCCATAAAAAGTAATTAATTTGCCTGAAAAGGGAAACGTTGCTGGGAAGACCAAAGTTAGCAAGGAGCAAGGGGCAAACTTTAAAAAATGTAATTCTCCAGCAAATAGAAATAAGATTACTCTGCTTTCAGTGTATAGTATCTTACAATCACCTCTATTTTTTTCTATATGAGAGTTAGAAGTATTCTGCATATTTTAACACAAACTCGCCACCTTTAAGTTTACGAAAAGGTGAAATCTGCTGGGGGGAAAGTTAAGAGAATATGCCAGACCTGGAGGAGAAATTTCAGTTACATCCATGGAACGCGTCAGTTCAGCCCATTAGAAGGAAAACAATACGCTTTAAATTTCGTATTATAAATACGATTATCACAGGTTTTTTTTTTGCATGTGCTCTGTAGTTTTAACGCAATTTCTACTGTGCGCCTTATTTTTTTTTTTCTTGTGTAATTTCAATATGAATCTTAATTTTTCTATAAAATATTTTTTTTTGCAGAATAATTTTGTTACAATTTTAAGACAGTGAATTTTTATTTGAATATTTCATTTATTTGTTTTGTATGAATTTAAAATTATGATTTTTTGTAATCCCTACTATAATGTATGCATTATTCCCTTCACATCTTTTGCAAGACACACTGGCCATAATTTTTAGCGAAACTGCTGAAACCCACGTTGACTGTAAGTTCACCTCGCACATCGGGTGAATCACATAACCAACGCCGCCAGATGATATACTGCCGGAAGTCGAGATTCAGAAATGTGAGCAACTACACATTTCTGGCGTCGCCAGTAACTTACGCCAGTATATAATATTGCACACGTAACTAAAAAATAAATAAAATGTTGAATTCACACGTAAAATCTAAACCGGAAAAAAAAATTAAACCAACACGTAAAAATGCTATTCAAAACCCCTAAACCGTCATCTCCCCACATTGCAACTATTAAATAAACATATTAACCCCTAAACCTCCATCCCCCCACATTGCAATCACTAATATATGTTATTAACCCCTAAATTGCCATCCAACACATCGCAAAGACCTAATTAAACTATTAACCCCTAAACTGCCAACCCCCCACAATGCAAAGTACATAATAAAATTATTAACCCCTAAACCGCCAACACCCCACAACGCAAACACTTAATCAAACTGTCCACAGTTGCTATAGAGGACACTGAATGCCAAGACGGGAGGGTAGAATAGGCGGCCCATACTGAGGGCACCAGGCCTGAACCTCTACCCAATAAAAAACCCTGCATCGTCCGAAGCTGGGAAAATTTTAAGAGGAAAAGCCCCAGTGACACTGACTCGCAGTTAGTCCAGAAGCCAAACTAGAGAACGCAAACAGACTCGACTGAGCCAACAGTCCTCCAGGAGACACCGTCGCCCAACAAATGGTCCCCCACCGCTCATCTCCACAAATGAGAGAGACACCAGCCGAAACCCCCAAGGGGACAAGGCAAAGGAGAACCAAGGAAACAGAACAGATGTCTCCCCAATATCCTGCAAGCACGGATGCAACAGAAGAGGCAAAGTGCTCCCAGTGTCTGGCCATAGAATACCAAGGTATGCGACCATGAAAAAAGTGTGTAATACACCCAGGTGAAAAACCCCAAGTTTGAGAACAAAAAGTCCACAATAGGACACAGAGGATACTTGTGAGGAAGAAGCAGTCAAGCAAGAAACAGACCGCAAAGCAACCCCCTTACAGAGGGCACGTTCCAGGCAACCTAAGTCGCCGGACCTACACACAGGTCCCTGAAAAGGGGAACACAAAAACCTCAATCGGGGCCCCCCCGAGAAGGAGAGTATACTCTCAGAACCCGAAGGAAGAGTAAAACCTCTTCTATCAATGGAGCAAGTTGAAAGGAAAATCTATATCCTAGCAGACAAAGCTAACAGGATAGACTCAACAAGCTCACACATCCAGAGGAGACTGCGTGAATGCAGGTTCTCAGATTGCTCGGCCATCCTGACCTGCAGACCCACACTCAGCTGGACCAACCCAGCCTCCAGGATCCAAGACAAGGAAACAAAAGAATCCCGAAACAGATACAAGAACAAGCGTAAGGATAGCACAGCCATCCCCACAGAGCACAAGTACAACTCGACTATGAAACAGACAACAAGGCCATAGACCTAAGAATCTATCAAAAGAAAGGCCCAACAAGCCTGCTTGAAGCCAGCAAGACTCCACGGGGAACCAATCCCACCTTTCCACCTATTCAGGAGAAGCCCCAAGCAAGGACTCATTCTCCATATCCCCTAAAGAAAAGGGATGATGCCGGAAGGCAACAACTGTCCTCAAGGCCCAAATGCACCAGCTAATGGGAAGTTAAATTCCCAACACAGATGTCCTAGAAAAGGACCCCCCTACAAGTAGCTTGCCAAGCAGAGGCACAGCCAACCTATACGCCTGCAGAGCAGGGAATCCACGGAAACACTGGCAAGCTGACCAGTGGAATGCAACCCTACGGCACACCAGAAATTGGACATCCAGTGCCAGCAGCTGGGTATGAGCCAACCACTCCAAAAACCTGGCCAACCATGACTAGGTGAGGTAGATGGAGAAAGGACATAGTCCAAGTTCCCACTACCGTGGAACACCCCGACCAGCCCTGAGATCCAAGCTTCCAAAACCACCCAAGACTGGGTCAGTAAAAAGGTCAAGCAGGGCATCGGCAACCGGAAGTCTCATAGAGTAAAAACAGGTCCAGGCACCTAATAGTTCAGGAAAACCTTACCCTAGAACTAAACACCCCAAACGGCCAAAAAGCCAGACACAAGGGTATGGATGCATATACAGATAATCTGGATAGCGAGAAGAACTCGAAAGCTCCAACCAAAGTCCAACGCTCCAAGAAGCAAGGCTAGAAGTCGTATGAAGATACTTCTCAGAGCCTCAGGACAACCAAGGGATACCTCGAGGTCCACAAAATCCTACTAGCAGGATTAGTCTACCTAACACCTCCGCACAAGCAGTGGATACAAGGAAGAGAAGGCACTAAGCCTACCCAACTCCAGAAAACCTCAAGCTAAGCAAAAGTCCCCGCAGGGAACAACCATCACCCAGAAGCACAGATCCCTAAAAGGAGATCCACTCACCCGGAAGCAATGGAAGAAGACCAAAAGGCCTCTTATAACTCAGTCAAGAGTAAGAGCTGCAACTAGATATAATTGAAACAGCTACGCATACACCTACAAGGTGTCAAGAGCTGCAACAGGTTTCAAACTGAAACCTAAAAATGAAGGCCAAACCGCTCAATAGCAGTAAGGGGCATTAAGCCCTCCCACCCTCCACCACATGGGGGAGGAAACTCTAAGTTCTGATGAAATCAGTTGTCAGAGTGACGCAGCGGAAAAACTCCCCTGCCCGGTCATCTATTACTGAAGGCTATAAGGACTGAAACAATCCTTCCCGCCTCATGGACCCACAGGTCCTCTCGAATGCTTAGTTGAACATGAAAAACAATGATAACCTGAGAACTTGGCGCTTCTACCAAACCAGCCGAGCAGAACAGCGCTATGTGTCTGAACAGCCGCAAAACCGAACAAACCCGGCAGGACCAGCCTGCACCTAGGGTCCCAACCGGCAAGTTGCATAAATTCTCCCTTGTAGGGGAAAAAACAGAAAACACACATTTTTAACAGAGAACTAACATGTCCAACAACTTCTGCAGAAGTAATAAAGAGTATCAATCCCAGAAGGTTCCCGAAGTAAACAAAAGCAAATAAAAGACATCCCATCGGATATAAATAAAATATAAGGCAACCCGGAGGTTAACGCCCAAAAAGACACAGGCCTACCCGCAGGACCAGCCAAACAGAGCCCTATCTCACAAAACTGGGAAAGATCTCAAACAAATGATAATCAGGAGATTACTTTATTCCCACATGTCTAATGAGGTGCCCCATTCGAATTATCAGAATGAAAATCCCAGTATCTGATAACGATAGGGTCATTCAATAACTGAAAAACATGTCTGAGCAACACGCGAAGGTGCGCAATCCTGTAACGGAAAGCACAACATTCAGGGCCAGATACCCCCGCGGGGAACTGTAGAGGCCCTCCCCAAGGCGGAAGGTCCAGGACAATAGGGCACGAGCACATTCTCAAAGAAACGTCTGGACTTTGCAGATGAACAATCGCCAACATTATGTGGAAGAGAAAACGTGCTGCAATCTCCGGGGGAAACACGCCACCCTGCATGGAGGAACCATCAACTGGGTTACCCGCATGTGCAGAAGTATGATTTGGTAGGGAACCTGCCTCTCGGAGGACAGGACCCCCAGAGGCGGATGGCTCAGCAGTCCCTTGATTCCCCGAGCCCGAGGAACAAGGTGATCTGAAATGGCATACGGAACAAAACTGGTTGACAGGCGTCAACGAGGCCACTCCGGATTAATCACCGGACACAGAATCTGAATCTGAAATCAAAATAGTCTCAGTATCAGAATCCTCTGTAACTGAATCTGAAATTAACACAGTCTCAGCATCAGAATCCTCCATAGCTGGATAGAGGATATTTAAATATGGACTAAAGTAGTGAAAACTACCACCTCCTATGACCAGACCCTGCGGACTAGAAAATTTCCTTCGCCACGCGGTCAGGAATATGGAAATGGAACAACGGAACATAGCCATGCCCGAACACAAGGTGAACCGTACAGTCCAAACAAGCACGCCCAACCAAAAGACTGCGTCACTTCCAAAGGCCTCAATGTTCCAACCACGAGCCCAGTAAACATTGCATATAAGCATTTTGAATCACATAACAAACATGATTATAAAACCCTCCCTGTTCAATAACCCCCCTCAGGAGATATTAACCCTCGATTCCATGATAGTAAAAGAGACTCACTGAGACCCTTATGTATAGTAAGACCCGGAAGGTACATTGCAAATAAAGTAAAATGAAATGATCTTACCGGAATCTACGCCGTGGAACAGGAACACGGCCCTTCAAGTGTGACGGATAGTAGCATGGCCTCCGACAACGCCGATTGCTTGAGGAGCTGTTAATATGAGTCAGGATGATTTTGCAGAAAGAAACTCCCTGCATCTCCGAATTCTAACTTTCATCCAAGCCCTCACTGAGATACTGTCAGGACTACTTAAAACTTCTGTCCCATGCCAAAGAGTACTACCCTCCATAAGAGACAAAAACAAAAATGAAAAATTCTGACACTTCTCTGCCATCCACCTCGGACAAAAGGCAAAGAATGACTGGGGGATGAGGGGAGTGGGAGGAGTATTTAAGACTTTGGCTGGGTTGTCTTTGCCTCCGCCTGGTGGCCAGGTTCTTATTTCCCAAAAGCAATGAATGCAACTGTGGACTCTTTCCATTTAAGAAGAAAACTATTAACACCTAAACCGCCATCCCCCCACAACGCAAACACTTTAACTATTAACCTAAACCACCAACCCTCCACAATGCAAACAACATTGACTTTGATTCTTCCTAGTCAAATCAGCCAATAGGATGTAAGCAGCTTTCATCCTATTAGCTGATTTGAATTTGTCAGCCAATAGGAATGCAAGGATACCCTATATAAAAGGGGTACCTTGCATTCAATCTTCAGTGTGCGGCGGGAGATTGCATGAAGCGGACCTCTGTGTCGCCTGGATGAAGATGAGGACCGACCACGCAGAAGACCTCGCCGGAGCACCCACCGCCACCGGGATAAAGGTAGAAGATGATCCCACAATGGATGCAGATGGAACTGCAGGAACTGGATGAAGATCTTTCGCCGCTGGGATGAAGATGTTTTGCCAGACTTCATCAATGGTAAGTACCAATTTTGGGGTTAGTGTTAGGTTTTTTTTTGGGGGGGGGGGGTGTTTTTTTTAAGATTTGGGCTTTTTTAATGGGCAGAAAAAGAGCTGAATGCCCTTTTAAGGGCAATGCCCATTCAAATGCCCTTTTCGGGGAATGGGTAGATTAGGTTGGTTTTCTTACTTTGGTTTTTTTATTTGGGGGGTTGTAATGTTAGGGGGTAATTTGTTTACTTTTTGGCAAAAGAGCTTTCTTTCCTAAGATATGGAGAGTCCACAATGCCATTCAATTACTAGTGGAATATCACTCCTGGCCAGCAGGAAGAGGCAAAGAGCACCACAGCAAAGCTGTTAAGTGTCACTCCCCTACCCGTAATCCCTAGTCATTCTCTTTGCCTCTGTCAATGGAGGAGGTGAAGTTTGGTGTCTGAAGAAATTAATTCCTTTTTCGGGTACTTTTCCCTGCAAGCAAGGATTTGGGTTTAGCCGAGTCCACGTCAATCTCTTCAGTAGAGTAGTGGTGGCTTTTAAGCAGTTAGGAAGTTGTGAGATAGTCCATGCTTTGTTTCCTAACACATTGCTGCCCATGGTACAGAAAGCCAGAGTTGGTTACTCTGTTCTTTCTTTTTCTACAGGTCTCTGTAAGGAGTATGTGTCCTTTCACGCCTTGTGAGCTGTCTTCCTGCTGGACAGCTAGACTACAGGTAAGTGCTTTTGTGTTCTAGGTCTTGGAGATTTGCACTTCAGAAGAATATTTTAAATGCAGTGGATAGGAACATTTTAAAAATCCTTTATACAGGATTCTCTTTAGCAGTGGGCAGGCACATTATGTATGTTGAGACTAGGGGTTAATCTTCCCTTTATTGGGATGTTTTTCCTCTTTGGGCTAATTTTGTTGAAATACATTATTAGTATGTGTGTGGGGCTTATGTTTTATATAGGGATTTATGTATAAACTTAAAATTTGGCAGTTGGTTTTCTTTGCTTGCTTAGCTAGAACAGGCTAACTGACAGACTGAAAAAAGGGGGAGGAGTGAGGGCGCTAAAAAAGCTGAAGGAATCTATTAAAAAAAATTTTTACAAATTTTTTGTGGAAAAATGACCAGGGGTTATAGTGCAAATATCTATATAAAATTCTATAAAAATTATATGATATGAAGGAATATATATATTCGTGATAGGTTAATACCCTCTATTAAAAAAACTACATAAATACACATAAATAAGGAAACCTATTTACAAAATCTATTAGTGATGGAAGTAGATGATATGTGATGCAAAAAAGCATAGAAGTCACAGACGTGCAAATTCCCACACTATTGTGGGTAATAGTGATATATTCCGTTAAAGCCTATGGTGAAATAGTGTGTATAGAATGAGGTTTATCCAAACCTAAATTGATGAAACAGTGTGTTAAGAGTTATCACTCAATTATGTGTTCTACAAATTCTAATGTGCAATAGATCAATGTTGATAAGTGTTAATATGAACGCATCATTTTTTTATTTTTTTTTTAAATAGTTTTTATTGAGGTTAAAATAGCATACTGACAATAGTCTCCTCAACAAGATACACTTTACAACATAAATTATGCTGGCATGACATAACACTTTAGGCACCTCATTTTTTAAATCTTATAGGTTTGTAAAGTCCTCAGACAAGCAGGTCCAATCGTGGGACCAAAAGTTAAACAAAGCAATTGAGGACATGGCAATGTAGACAATAGTAAAAATTGCAGTTTCAGTGTATATGGGATAAACATAAATTATGAAAAGCATATTCAATATCAATATAAAGAAGCATAATGAAGGCACCAAGGTAACTCTGTATAATTCGTCTGTTGAGAAAATGAGGAGCATAGCATCCCTTAGTTATTATTTTAATCCAATAACCCCTTAACACTGAGCTTTTATTAGAACATAAACAATATTAAGACTATTATCTTGAATAAACTTCAGGAAAGCAGGAAATCACAAACAAAATTGATATTCCTGTGTTGAAACCCCGTGAGCCATTCTACAATAGTGCAGGGAAAAACTAAGTCATGGCTCTACGGGTTGGGCAGAGACTACTAAACTCTGCCAAAGGGTGTGCAGAGAAAAAGGGAATCATCCCTAACTGCACAAAAATGGTGGGGGGGGGGGGGGGCGGAGGGAAGGCCGAAAATAACATATCTTTCTATTGTTAATTTACATTTCTAACATAAAAACCGAAAATATTGATAGAGCAACTTAACTTCATTGAAAACTGAACATAAAGGAAATGATTAAGTAAGACTCATAATTCTGTGTGCTGGAGTCTGAGTCAAGTTTACAGTGAATCACTAAAGACATCTCCCTCTGCTGTACATTTATGCATTGCCAGGGGCTAGGTTTAAAAAAGGATATAATACTCAGGTATAGTTTCACCTCATCAACTTACCCTCCAACTAGTAAGGGTATATTCCAAGATCAACAAATATGTGTGAAAAGCAGCCCATGTTACCTATCTGTGAAAAATATATACACCTGATGTAGGTACTCTCCTCCTAAAAAAAAAAACCTGCGTTATTGTGTGTGGGAAGGAGACCTAGAAATTTACAAAACAAGGACTCTGAGGGCGCTAGGTCTAGCAGATGTCTATTCAAAAGATAAAATTCTAACAGTTTAAACAAATTAATCTATTGACAGGTACAGACTAATCTGTAGCTGCAGTGACCCTATCCAAATACGCACTTGTGAATAAAAATATTTATAAGCATTGCATTATAGCAGCCGCCGATTAATATCGTACGGCAAGCATTATAGGAACAGAAGCACTTTAAATATTAAAGATATACGTGCAGTTATGGCTTACTATCTACCGCTACTAACAGGACACAGCAGAGTTTTAAATGTAGGATTCCTATACTAGGCAGGTAAAATCTTAACAGACAAATAAGCATATGGACAGCTTAGAAGAGAATATACATTTCAGACAAGAGCTCTAGGTTAATCATACATGGCAATATAGAAATATTAATAACACTTTGGAGCCTTCACATAGATTTAAACAGCATAGGGGCTCACTAATCTATAAAAGGGAGATAGCAAATATAGGACTATCAGCTTGCAGATATAGTGGCAAATTTCAGCACTAACTATTAAGAAGGCTAACGCTCCCAGGCAAATATCTGATGTGGTCATGAATATAATATAGGATGGGGCCACAATTCTCATATGCGTCAGCCTTAGTAGGGAATAACCTGTCTATGAAATTGAAAGACTCCCAACTCAAACAGGTTTATGGGGTATGATCGTAAGGCATAATATCCCAGATATAGTCCAGAGTCTAGATTTTTGAGCTGTGAGGCAGCACAACAAAGGGAGTCCTAAAGCTGTTAGAGAGTCTTGGTGGGTCTGTTGTGCCCAAAACCACCTTCCTCCACACACTTGCTTCACCCAATACCTGCTCTAAGGGATCGCAACAGTTTATAGATGACCCGCACGCCAGTCCACAGATCACATGGGGAATAGTGGCTCATAGCCCAATACATCTGTAGAGACTGACGATACTTCCAGCAGGGATGTTGTACCAATTGTGCCATGCTGCTGACTGGGAGGAGCATGCCTGGAGATGCGTGAGCGCTGCAACGCTCTGTGGTGCCTGCTTCTATGTGCGAGCAGCAGAATTTTGACCCCCTCCATGCGTGTAAGCTGCCTGTGTCGGCAGAAAGAGAGTAAAGCTCTGACCCTAGGCCCGCATCTACTGGCGCCAATGACAAGGAGCACACCTGGAGAGTTGCAGGCCCTATGTCTCTCTGTGTCTCCTGTGCTTCTGTGCGCTCCTCTTTTATGCTACCACTCCGTGTGCGCGCCACTAGAACTTTGTTAATAAAGGCATCAAGCCTCTCGCAGATCCTCCTCCCATGTTCCTCCAGCAAGTCTCTGATAGCAATATAGGGTACTTGGGCCTCCATGCCGGGCGGCGGTGCATCATAGCCCTCCTTAGGCATTATAACACAGGAGATGTGGATTTCAATACGCTCTTAAGTGCTGCAGTGATTCCTCCTGTTAGGTGTGCGAGTCCACCCAGATAGCGCTCGAGTGCGTGGCAGGCAGTTCCACCTCACCTTTCTTCTCTGTCAGAGTCGCTCAGACCTCTCTCTTCACAAATCTTTTTGTTGTTTAGGCCACCATCTTTAGTGTCTCTGACTCCATGGATCCCGCTTGGATTACTCGTGCCCCCTAGTAGTTCTTACATTAGAAGAAAAGAGGCTCTTGCATGCTCCCAAACTCAAGCATACAGTAACCCTCTAGGTAGGACTTAAATATGAAATGCTTTAGACTGGCAAATTAGGTAGATAAATCTCTTTTTGTGAGTCTTGAGTCGGGAGCTCTGCAAAAATGCGGCCATCCACATTGGCGGTTAGCTCCGCCCCCCCATGAACGCATAATTTAACTAGTATAAATATGTGATGTAATGAAAAAAAGATGCCCATATATAATCCAATAATTTATTCTAAAACGCAGAGTAAAAAACAGTATTATGGTGAGCTAAAATATAAATAGGGACGTCTCCCCAGCATAAAAACAATGGTTAACTTAAAAGCAATGGGATGACAAACAATCTGAGAATAGGTACAAACGATATAATGACCTATCTATGTAACATCAGAGGAAATGAAAATGTAACAGATTTAATTATCGTGTCTATTACTGGGATCCAAGGTCTGACTGTAACACAGTAGTGAAAGTTCTAATGCCGCTACAGGAAGTAACCGCAAATTAGCATAGCTAGTATAATGCTGAAATCATCATAGTTCGAAAAAGCAGTCTTTAGCCAATTTAGGCTTGCTTTATCACACAGTCTATACTAGAAACCACCTTAATAGTGAGTTACCTTGTTTTCCTTCAGTGCTGTGAATACCTTCGTAACTTTGTAATGTAGTGTGATGACTCAGATCGGCAGCGTGTTTTTAGAGTCTGACGTCACCTGTAGGTCTCCTGCTCCAAAGATGAAAATTTGCGTACTGAAATTACAAGCAAATATTTTCCAAAGCCAAACATCAAAACATCCTGCACTTAGTGCTTGGAACGCAGGGGAGATGTGGCTTTATTCAGAGGATTTAATAATGTATGTGTTAGAATGACGTAACCCGGGTTAGCAATTTCAAGCCCAATTCATCCAGAGAGAATCAATAAAAGTTCCTCAAATGTTATTGTAACATATATGTCCCAGATATCAACGCGTTTCACTCTATTACAGAGCTTTATCAAGATGCTGAGGAACTTTTATTGATTCTCTCTGGATGAATTGGGCTTGAAATTGCTAACCCGGGTTATGTCATTCTACCACATGCATTAATAAATCCTCTGAATAAAGCCAATTCCTTTATTTCTGATGCTACATGCAAGTTATTAGACTAGGAGCCAAGATGTCTGGCTTCACTGTCCTAGCCCGCAGGGCATTGTGGCTAAAATCTTAGTCAGCTGATGTTACCTCAAAGTCCAAGCTTCTGGTGCTTCTTTACAAGGGTAAGACCTTGTTTGGACCTGGTCTGGCAGAAATAATTTCTGATATTACTGGTGGAAAAGGGTCTTTTCTACCGCAAGACAAGAAGAACAGACTCAAAGGAAGTCAAAGTAATTTTCGTTCCTTTCGTAACTTCAAGGGTCAAAAGTCTTCCTCTTCCTCTTCCAAGCAGGAGCAGTCCAATTCTTCTTGGAAGCCCAATCAGTCTTGGAATAAGGGGAAGCAATCAAAGAAACCCTCAGCTAAGTCTAAGTCAGCATGAAGGGTCGGCCCCCGGTCTGGGATCGGATAAGTGGGGGCAGACTTTCCCTGTTTTGTCAAGCGTGGAGACGAGATGTCCCAGATCCTTGGGCTGTGGACATAGTATCTCAGGGTTACAAAATAGAATTCAAAACTTTCCCTCCCAGGGGCAGATTCCACCTCTCAAGATTACCTGCAGACCAGATAAAAAGAGAGGCATTCTTGAACTGCGTTCAGGACCTTTCCTCCCTGGGAGTGATTGTTCCAGTTCTAGTAAGGGAACAGGGTCTAGGATTCTATTCAAATCTGTTTGTGGTGCCCAAAAAAGAGGGAACTTTTCCACCCATTTTAGACCTAAAGTGCCTCAACAAGTTTCTCAGGGTACCGACTTTCAAAATGGAAATCATTTGTTCCATTCTTCCCTTGGTACAAGAGGGTAAATTCATGATGACCATAGACCTGAAGGACGTGTATCTTCATGTTCCCATCCACAGGGATCATCACAAATTCCTGAGATTCGCCTTTCTAAACAAACACTTTCAGTTTGTGGCTCTTCCGTTTGGCCTTGCCACAGCTCCCAGAATCTTCTCAAAGGTTCTGGGGGCTCTCTTGGCAGTGATTAGGTCTAGGAAAATTGCAGTGGCGCCCCAACCTGGATGACATATTGGTTCAAGCGCCATCTTTTCAACACACAAACTATCATACAGAGATCTTGTAGTCTTTTCTACATTCCCACGGTTGGAAAGTGAATCTGGAAAAGAGTTCCCTTGTTCTAACTACAAGAGTGGTTTTCTTAGGGACCATAACAGATTCCCTATCTATGAAAAAAATTCTGACGGAGGTCAGAAAATCCAGCATTCTCTCCTCTTGCCTCTCTCTACAGTCTACTGTTCGGCCATCAGTGGCTTAATGTATGGAGGTAATTGGTCTGATGGTCGCTTCCATAGACATCATTCCCTTTGCTTGATTCCATTTGAGAGCTCTGCAATTAAGCATGCTCAGACAATGGAACGGAGACCATTCGGATCTGTCTCAGAAAAGTGGTTTTAGATAGAAATATTAATCAGGAAATTGTTCCTTCTCTCTGTCCCAATCCTTCTCATAAAAAACGTCTGTTGCACAACTTGGATGTTGTGCGTGCTCTAGAATTCTACCTACAAGTGACTAAGGATTTTCGTCAGTCTTCTGTCCTGTTTGTTTGTTTCTCAGGAAAGCATAAGGGTCAAAAGGCTACTGCTAATTCTCTTTCCCTCTGGTTGAGAAGTATAATTAGTTGTGCTTATGAGACTGCTGGACAGCAGCCTCCTGAGAGAATTACAGCTCATTCCACTAGGGCTATCTCCTCTTCTTGGGCTTTCAAAAATGAAGCTTCTGTGGAACAGATTTGCAAGGCTGCAACTTAGTCCTCTCTGCATACTTTTTCCAAATTTGATACTTTTGCCTCGGCTGAGACCTCTTTTGGGAGAAAGGTTCTTCAAGCAGTGGCACCTTCTGTTTAGGTCTGCCTGTCTTGTTCTCCCTCCCTGTTCATTCTGTGTCGTCTAGCTTGGGTATTGGTTCCCACTAGTAATTGAATGACGTTGTGGACTCTCCATATGTTAGGAAGGAAAACAAAATGTATGCTTACCTGATCAATTTCTTTCTTTCCGGATATGGAGAGTCCACGGCCCCAGCTTTGCTGTGGTGCTCTTTGCCTCCTCCTGCTGGCCATGGGAATGATATTCCCACTAGTAATTGAATGACATTGTGGACTCTCCATACCCGGAAAGAAAGAAATTTATCAAAACATAAATTTTGTTTTTAACTTTAGGGCAATACCCTACAAAGGGGCCCTTTAATGGGTATTGGTAGTTTATAGATTAGGTGTTTTTTTTATTTTGGGGTGTTTTTTAAATTAGATTTAAATTTAATTAGAATAGGAATAACATTTTTATTTTGGATAGTTATTTTTTGTAATGTTAGTTTTTTTTTTATTATTATTATTTTTAAGGTAGTTAGTATCTTTTTAATTTTATTTAAGTGTATTTTAATTGGGTTTAAGTTAGGGGGTGTTAGGTTAGGGGGCTTAGTTATTAGTTTAATACTTTGTGTTGTGGGGGATGGCAGTTTAGGGGTTAATAGTTTAATTAGATACTTTGCATTGTGGGGGATTGGCAGAATAGGGGTTAATAGGTTAATTCGGTGTTTACGTTGTGGGGGGAAGATAATAGTTCTCTCATACAAAGAGATTTCAACATTGTCACTATTCTGATACGTTTTTGTTGTTATCTTGAAAGTATAATTTTTTTGGAGGAGTGCTAATAGCTTATTTGTTAATGGCTTGGACATAGTGCCACATGGATCAGCTGTGTGTCTGTGGAAGTCTGCATTTTTGTGTTCTTTTTAACAAATGCAGTATAACTGTCAGATTCCACACCATCTATTCTACGACTCATTCTCAACTTTCTAACAGCTATAATCAAGCAGTCTTGTCATCAGTCAACCTGGCAGTCTCTCCAGCAGACACATCATCCCCCCAGCAGTCATATTATTAGTCACTCTAGAAGCCACAGTCCTAGGGGTAGATTTAATAAGCAGTGGATGCTGCTATCTACTCCCGTAGTTTACGGCTCGTAATACCGCTGCGCCTTAACTTCTCCACCACCTTTTAGGTGGCGGACTGCAATCATCCCGATCAGATATAATCTGGATGATTGACACCCCCTGCTAACGGCTGATTGGCCATGAATGTATAGGGGGCAGTAGTGATGTCGCGAATAGTTCGCCGGCGAATAGTTCCCGGCGAACATAGCATGTTCGCGTTCGCTGCAGCAGGCGAACATATGCAATGTTCGATCCGCCCCTATTCTTCATCATTGAGTAAACTTTGACCCTTTACCACACAGTCAGCAGACACATTACAGCCAATCAGCGGCAGACACTCCCTCCCAGACCCTCCCACCTCCTGAACAGCATCCATTTTAGATTCATTTGGAAGCTGCATTCTTAGTGAGAGGAGGGACAGTGTAGCTGCTGCTGATTTAATAGGGAAATTGATAGCTAGGCTAGTGTATTCAGTGTCCACTACAGTCCTGAAGGACTCATCTGATCTCTGCTGTAAGGACAGCACCCCAAAAAGTCCTTTTTAGGGATAGAACATCAGTCTGCTTTTTTTTTTTTTTTCTGTGTAATCTAATTGCAGTTGCCTGCCTGCCAGCGTGTGTTTCAGGCTCACAGCGTATACTGTGCCCACTTGCCCAGTGCCACCACTCATATCTGGTGTAACAGTAGTGTAGATTTAAAAAAAACAACACTTTTTTGACTGTGTTAAATAATAGCAGTCAGTTTCCTTCACACGTGTCCGTTTCAGGGCCTGCCTGCCAGGGCACAGTGTCACCCCAGTGCAACTCATATCTGGTGTAACAGTAGTGTAGATTTAAAAAAACAACACTTTTTAGATTGTGTTAAATAATAGCAGTCAGTTTCCTTCACATGTGTGCATTTCAGGGTCTGCCTGCCAGGGCACAGTGTCATCCCAGTGCAACTCATATCTGGTGTAACAGTAGTGTAGATTTAAAAAAAAACAACACTTTTTGGACTGTGTTAAATAATAGCAGTCAGTTTCCTTCACACGTGTGCGTTTCAGGGCCTGCCTGCCAGGGCACAGTGTCACCCCAGTGCAACTCATATCTGGTGTAACAGTAGTGTAGATTTAAAAAAAAAAAAAACAACACTTTTTGGACTGTGTTAAATAATAGCAGTCAGTTTCCTTCACACGTGTGCGTTTCAGTGCCTGCCTGCCAGGGCACAGTGTCACCCCAGTGCAACTCATATCTGGTGTAACAGTAGTGTAGATTTTAAAAAAACAACACTTTTTTGACTGTGTTAAATAATAGCAGTCAGTTTCCTTCACACGTGTGCGTTTCAGGGCCTGCCTGCCAGGGCACAGTGTCACCCCAGTGCAACTCATATCTGGTGTAACAGTAGTGTAGATTTAAAAAAAACAATACTTTTTTGACTGTGTTAAATAACAGCAGTCAGTTTCCTTCACACGTGTGCGTTTCAGTGCCTGCCTGCCAGGGCAAAGTGTCACTCCAGTGCAACTCATATCTGGTGTAACAGTAGTGTAGATTTAAAAAAAACAATACTTTTTTTACTGTGTTAAATAATAGCAGTCAGTTTCCTTCACACGTGTGCGTTTCAGTGCCTGCCTGCCAGGGCACAGTGTCACCCCAGTGCAACTCATATCTGGTGTAACAGTAGTGTAGATTTAAAAAAAACAACACTTTTTGGACTGTGTTAAAGTGAAGGTAAAGTGAAAGGCTCTATTCTACATAATTACTGTTATCAAGCAAAATAAATATAACTTTCATTCATCAATTTTTACAAATCTTTAGTTTACCTGAGGTATCGGATATTATTTTCGTGTATTCGGCTTTCCGAAAATCAACCCCTGCAATTCTTTTTTTTTATAAACAACGATCACGTTGTTGAGCCATCCAATTGATTCTTTGGCCGTTAGGCGGCCGTCAATTTACGTCATCATTACATGGCTCTTGATGCGCATGCGTGACATCTTCTACTTCGCATTTGCCAAGCGCGCGTCCACGTTTTGCGCAGAGTTTGTGGGCAGATTTTGTACAGCATAGGAACTCAGATGGCAACTAATTTGAAGCATTTGTAGCGCTCCGATTACCGCAAGCATCTTTTTTTTTTATTGGTAAGTCTAAAACAATCAATGATCAATGCAAAGATCAATGTAAAAAAATGATGCGCATGCACGATTGTTCCATGCTCGATGTGCACAAGCTTAGTAGACACATATAGAGCGGGTGGGACCGCTCTATACGTCACAGAAACCCGGAAATGGAGGATGGGAGGAGAATCAACAGGGAACGGTAATAGAAATATAGTTTGAAAAATACCCAAATAAATAATTATTTTTTTAAAATAAACCTAGCGACTGTTCTTGATTTAGTAAAAGGATCATAAATATGATTGCTGGTTAACAAAACTTTACCTTCACTTTAAATAATAGCAGTCAGTTTCCTTCACACGTGTGCGTTTCAGGGCCTGCCTGCCTGCCAGGGCACAGTGTCACCCCAGTGCAACTCATATCTGGTGTAACAGTAGTGTAGATTTAAAAAAAACAACACTTTTTTGACTGTGTTAAATAATAGCAGTCAGTTTCCTTCACATGTGTGTGTTTCAGGGCCTGCCTGCCAGGGCACAGTGTCACCCTAGTGCAACTCATATCTGGTGTAACAGTAGTGTAGATTTAAAAAAAAAAATTTTTTGACTGTGTTAAATAACAGCAGTCAGTTTCCTTCACACGTGTGCGTTTCAGTGCCTGCCAGGGCACAGTGTCACACCAGTGCAACTCATATCTGGTGTAACAGTAGTTTACATTTAAAAAAAAAAATACAATTTTGACTGTAATAGATTGAATAGCAGTTAGTTGTCTTCAAGCGTGTGTGTCAGGCCTACAGCGTCTACTCTGCCAACTTCTGCCAGTGCACAGTGCTACTCCTATCTGTTGTCACAGTAGCTTGCACGCATAGTACCACCAATCGAAAAAAAAATGACAGGCAGAGGCAGGCCACCGCGCAGGGGCCGTCGTGTTCGTGGTGCTGTGATTCCCTTTGGCCCTAGAATAATGCCCAGTATTCAGAGGCCACGTACCCCGAACTCGAACATTTCTGAGGACATAGTTGACTGGTTAACACAGGACACCCAATCTTCTACAGCTTCCGCTCGGAACCTTGACGCACCATCCTCCTCCAGCTTAGCTTCGGGCACCTCTCAAGTTACCACTCGTCCACCTGCCGCCACCACCAACACTAGCACCACAGCCGCTTCACTTGATCTGTCAGAGGAGTTATTTACACATCAGTTGGAAGAAATGAGTGATGCGCAACCATTATTGCCAGAGGATGTAGATAAAAGGGATATGTCTCAGTCAGGCAGCATTGTACCCGCTGCGGGAGTTTGGTCTGTCACTGTGAAGCGGGCGTAACCCTTACACTACCTGATCGATACAACATCATACCTGATGTTTTAAAGCACGTTATTCCAAACAAGTTAGGAATGTTAGGTGATTTATGCCCTTTATGGCTTAAAACCAGACTCTGCATCAACTATGTAATTTTCCATGGGAGTTTTGCCATGGATCCCCCTCCGGCATGCCCCAGTCCAAGTGTTAGTCCCCTTGAAACAACTTTTCCATCACTATTGTGGCCAGAAAGAGTCCCTGTGGGTTTTAAAATTCGCCTGCCCATTGAAGTCAATGGTGGTTTGCCCGGTTCGCCAACTTTTGGGGAAGTTCGCTGTTCGCGAACCCAAATTTTTAGGTTCGCAACATCACTAGGGGGCAGCATTGCACAAGCATTTCACAAGAAATGCTTGTACAATGTTAAATACCGAGAGCATATGCTGTCAGCATTTAGTGATGCCAGGCAGACATGATTCGCTACAGCGAATCATGGCCCTCTGGCATTTAATACATTTAATAAATTGACCCCTATGTCTTATGCTCAGTGGTAGTCCTTGTAAACCCCAATGTTGTCCTCACACTTTCCCTGGCCACACTTGGCTTTTCACTGGCCCCACTCCACTTTTTACTGGCCATAATTCCCCTGCTGTTAAATAAACTACCCCTGACTACCAATCCTCATTTGCCCCTTTTTTCTTCCGTACGCCAGTCACCTTACTCATGCTTTTACAACTCACTTCCTGGGCCTGTTTTCTGTCTGCTTGCAAGTATGCATCTAATATGGCTGTGTGTAGGCTTTGTTTCTATAGTAACTGCTGAATCTCCAAGCCTTGAAGCCAGCTAAATCACTATTCTGTTTGTTTTATTTAAAGGGACAGTCTACACTAAAATTGTTGTTGTTTAAAAAGATAGATAATGCCTTTACTACCCATTCCCCAGCTTTGCACAACCAACATTGATATATTAATATACTTTTATAACATTTAAACCTCTAAATTTCTGCGTGTTTCTAATCCACTAGCTTCTTAATCACATGCTTTTGTATTTGCTTTTCACAACAGGAGACTGCTAGTTCATGTGGGCCATATAGATAACGTTGTGTTAATGCCCGAGGAGTAATTTAAGATTTAGCACAACACAATACTAAATGCAAGTCAATAGAAAATAAACACAAAGTCATGTGATCAGGGGGCTGTCAGAAGATGGTTAGATACAAGGTAATCACAGAAGTAAAAAACTAAATTTATGCTTACCTGATTAATTTATTTATTTCCGGTAATGGAGAGTCCACAACGTCATCAATTACTATTGGGGATATCACTCCTGGGCAGAAAGAGGAGGCAAAGAGCACCACAGCAAAGCTGTTAAGTGTAATTCCCCTACCCATAATCCCCAGTCATTAGACCGAAAGGAAAATGGAAAAAGGAATAACACAAAGGTGTAGAGGTGCCTGAGGTTTAGTAAAAAATAACTGTCTGAAATTAAGGGTGGGGTTGTAGACTCTACACATCCAGAAATAAATACATTTGTCAGATAAGCATACCTTTTGTTTTCTTTCCTAAGATATGGAGAGTCCACAATGTCATCAATTACTAGTGGGAACCAGTACCCAAGCTAGAGGACATAGATGACTAGGGAGCGGTAACAAGACAGGCAGACCTAAACAAAAGGCACTACCGCTTTAAGAACCTTTTCCCAAAAGAAGCCTCAGCCAAGGCAAAAGTATCAAATTTGTAAAATTTAGAAAAAGTATGCAGAGAGGACCAAGTTGCAGCCTTGCAAATCTGTTCCACAGAAGCTTCATTTTTGAAAGCCCAAGAAGAGGAAACAGCCCTCGTGGAATGAGCCATAATTCTCTCAGGAAGCTGCTGACCAGCAGTCTCATAAGCAAAACGAATAATACTTCACAACCAGAGGGAAAGAGAAGTAGCAGTAGCTTTCTGATATTTACACTTTCCAGAGTAACAAACAAGCAGGGCAGAGGACTGGTGAAAATCCTTAGTCGCCTGCAGGTAGAATTTCAGAGCATGCACAACATCCAAATTGTGCAACAAACGTTCCATATGAGAAGAAGGATTAGGACATAGAGAAGGAACAACAATTTCCTGATTAATATTTCTATCCGAAACCACTTTAGAAAGAAAACCCAACTTAGTACGAAGAACCGCCTTATTAGCAATGAAAAATAAGGTAAGGCGAATCACACTGCAAAGGCGAGAGTTCTGAGACTCTCCGAGCAGATGAAATAGCAATAAGAAACAAAACCTTCCAAGATAACAACTTAATATCTATGGAATGCAATGGCTCAAACGGAGCCCGCGGCAAAACTTTAAGAACAAGGTAAAGGCTCCAAGGAGGAGGAACAGACTTAAATACAGGCCTGATTCTGACCAGGGCCTGACAATAAGATTGAACATCTGGCACATCCGCCAGACGCTTGTGTAACAAAATAGATAATGCAGAAATCTGACCCTTCAGAGAACTGACTGACAATCCCTTCTCCAGACCTTCCTGGAGAAAAGACAAAATCCTAGAAATCCTGACCCTACTCCAAGAGTAGCCTTTGGATTCACACCAATAAAACGTATTTACGATATACCTTATAATAAATCATGGTCTCAATGACCGACTCAGAAAAAGCACACTTAGACAGAACTAAACGTTCAATCTCCAAGCAGTCAGCTTCTGAGAAACAAGATTTGGATGAAGGAATGGACCCTGAGTTAGAAGGTCCTTCCTCAGAGGCAATCTCCAAGGTGGAAGAGATGATATCTTCACTAGGTCTGCATATCAGATCCTGCGAGGCCATGCAGGAGCTATTAGAATTACTGATGCTTTCTCCTGTTTGATACAAGCAATGACTCATGGAAGGAGAGCAAACGGAGGGAACAGATATGCCAGACTGAAATCCCAAGGAACCGCCAGAGCATCTATCAGGGTAGGCTATGGATCTCTTGACCTTGAACCGTACCTTGGAAGTTTGGCGTTCTGCCGAGACCCCATCAGATCCAACTCTGGCACACCCCAATTGAGGGTTAACCTGGAGAACACCTCCTGATGGAGAGCCCACTCCCCGGGATGAAATGTCTGTCTGCTAAGGAAATCCGCTTCCCAGTTGTCCACTCCTGGAATGTGGATGGCAGATAGACCGCAATTGTGAGCTTCCGCCCACTGAACAATCCAAGCCACCCCTTCATGGCTAAGGAACTCTGAGCTCCTCCCTGGTGGTTGATGTAAGCCACTGAGGTGATATTGTCCGACTGGAACCTGATAAACCGGGCTAAGGACAACTGAGTCCAAGCCATCAGAGCATTGAAAATCGCTCTCAACTCCAAGATATTTATGGGGAGGGCAGACATCCCCAGAGTCCATAGTCCCTGCGTCTTTAATGAGTCCCAGACTGCTCCCCAGCCCAGCAGGCTGGCGTCCATGGTCACAATCACCCAGGAAGGTCTCAGGAAGCATGTGCCCTGAGACAGATGCTCCTGAGAAAGCCACCACGGGAGAGAGTCTCTTGCCGACTGATCTAGATCTATCCTCTGAGACAGATCTGAATGGTCCCCATTCCATTCTCTGAGCATGCATAACTGCAGAGCTCTCAAATGGAATTGAGCAAAGGGAATGATGTGCATGGAAGGGACCATCAGACCAATTGCCTCCATACATTGAGCCACTGATGGCCGAAAAGTAGACTGCAGAGCGAGGCAAGAGGAAAGAATTTTGGATTTTCTGACCTCTGTCAGAAATATTTTCATAGATAGGGAATCTATTATGGTCCCTAAGAAAACTACCCTTCTAGCTGGAACAAGGGAACTCTTTTCCAGATTCACTTTCCATCAGTTAGAACGTAGAAAAGACAACAAGATCTCCGTATGAGAGTTTGCTTGTTGAAAAGATGGCGCCTGAACCAATATATCATCCAGGTAGGGCGCCACTGAAATTCCCAGAGACTGCATCACTGCCAATAGAGCCCCCAGAACCTTTGAGAAAACTCTGGGAGCTGTGGCAAGGCCAAATGAAAGAGCCACAAACTGAAAGTGTCTGTCTAGAAAGGCGAATCTCAGAAACTTGAGATGATCCCTGTGGATGGAAACATGAGATACGCATCCTTCAGGTCTATGGTCATCATGAACTGACCCTCTTGGACCAAGGGAAGAATGGAACGAATGGTTTCCATTTTGAAGGACGGTTCCCTGAGGAACTTGTCAAGTCACTTTAGGTCTAGAATAGGATGAAAAGTTCCATCTTTTTTGGGAACCACAAACGAATTTGAATAGAATCCTAGACCCTGTTCCCTTACAGGAACTGGAACTATCACTCAAAGGGACGAAAGGTCCTGAACGAAATTCAAGAATGCCTTTCTTTTTATCTGGTCTGCAGATAATCTTGAGATGTGGAACCTGCCCCTGGGAGGAAAAGTTTTGAATTCTATTTTGTAACCCTGAGATACTATGTTCACAGCCCAGGGATCTGGGACATCTCGTATCCATGCTTGATAAAAAAGAGAACGTCTGCCCCCCACTTGATCCGATTTAGACTCAGCTGCGGGTTTCTTTGATTGCTTCGCCTTGTTCCAATACTGATTGGGTTTCCAAGAAGACTTGGACTGTTCCTGTTTGGAAGAGGAAGACTTTCCTTTGAAGTTACGAAAGAAACGAAAATTACTCTGATGTCCTTTAGGTCTATACTTCTTGTCTTGTGGTAGAAAACTAAATTTATGCTTACCTGATAAATTTATTTATTTCTTGACATGGTGAGTCCACGGATCAGCAATTACTGTTGGGAACATCACTCCTGGCCAGCAGGAGGAGGCAAAGTGCAAAGGAGCAAAGCTGTTAAGTATGATTTCCCTTCCAACAAACCCCAGTCATTCGACCGAAGGAAAAGGAGAGAAAGGAAATAACACAAGGTGCAGAGGTGCCTGAGGTTTATATAAAAAAAACTGTCTGAAAATAGGGAGGGCCGTGGACTCACTGTGTCAATAAATAAATAAATTTATCAGGTAAGCATACATTTTGCTTTCTACCACAAGACACGGTAAGTCCACGGATCAGCAATTACTGTTGGGAATCAATACCCAAGCTAGAGGACACAGATGATTAGGGAGGGACAAGATAGGTAACCTAAACAGAAGGCACCACTGCTTGCAGAACCTTTCTCCCAAAAGAAGACTCAGCCGAGGCAAAAGTATCAAATTTATATAATTTAGAAAAAAAAAGTCGCAGCCTTACAAATCTGTTCTACAGAGGTCTCATTCTTGAAGGCTAGTGATGTTGCGAATAGTTCGCCGGCGAATAGTTCCCGGCGAACATAACATGTTCGCGTTCGCCATGGGCGAACATATGTGATGTTCGATCCGCCCCCTATTCGTCATCATTGAGTAATAATTTGACCCTGTACCTCACAGTCAGAAGACACATTCCAGCCAATCAGCAGCAGACACTCCCTCCCAGACCCTCCCACCTCCTGGACAGCATCCATTTTAGATTCATTTGGAAGCTGCATTCTTAGTGAGAGGAGGGACAGTGTAGCTGCTGCTGATTTAATAGGGAAATTGATAGCTAGGCTAGTGTATTCAGTGTCCACTACAGTCCTGAAGGACTCATCTGATCTCTGCTGTAAGGACAGCACCCCAAAAAGCCCTTTTTAGGGCTAGAACATCAGTCTGCTTTTTTTTTTTTCCTGTGTAATCTAATTGCAGTTGCCTGCCTGCCAGGGTGTGTGTCAGGCTCACAGCGTATACTGTGCCCACTTGCCCAGTGCCACCACTCATATCTGGTGTAACAGTAGTGTAGATTTAAAAAACAACAACACTTTTTTGACTGTGAAATAATAACAGACAGCTGTCAGTGCCCAAGGTGGCCGCCAATAATGCAGATGGGGAGGTTTAGAGAGCTGTTTTGGGGGGGATCAGGGAGGTTGGGGGCTAAGGGGGGGATGCTACACCACAGCATATGTAAATATGCTAAAAAAATTAATTTTTTTAAAAAAAACCTTTTATTTTAGTACTGGCAGACTTTCTTACTTAAGATGGCGGGGACAATTGTGGGGTGGGGGAGGGAAGGGAGCTGTTTGGGAGGGATCAGGGGGTCTGATGTGTCAGGTGGGAGGCTGATCTCTACACTAAAGCTAAAATTAACCCTGCAAGCTCCCTACAAACTACCTAATTAACCCTTCACTGCTAGCCATAATAAACGTGTGATGCGCAGCAGCATTTAGCAGCCTTCTAATTACCAGAAAGCAACGCCTAAGTCATATATGTCTGCTATTTCTGAACAGATTTTAGGGGTCAAAGTTAGAAAAAGTGTGTTTTTTTTCCATTTTTTCCTCATATTTTATAATATTTTTAATAATAAATTATAAGATATGATGAAAATAATGGTATCTTTAGAAAGTCCATTTAGTGGCGAGAAAAACGGTATATAATATGTGTGGGTACAGCAAATGAGTAAGAGGAAAATTACAGCTAAACACAAACACCGCAGAAATGTAAAAATAGCCCTGGTCCTTAAGGGAAAGAAATTGAAAAATGGCCTTGGTCCTTAAGGGGTTAAAAAAAAAACCTAGAAATTTGACTGTGAAATAATAGCAGTCAGTGGAGGGGGGCGGGATCGTGGTGGGGATGTCCGGGGGCGCGCACGGACGCGTGCACAGGAGGGCGGGGGCGGGCGCGTGCACGGGGAGGGAGCGGGTGGGAACCGCTACACTACAGAAAAAGTTGGTGTAAAATTTAAAAAAAAAAAGGAATACAAATAATAAAAAAAAAAGATCAGGCAGGTGGTGGGGGTTGGTCTGTGAGGGGGGGATGCTACACTACAGAAAAAAACAAAAAAACAAAAAACAGAAAAAACTACTTTTTTTGCAAACTGGGTACTGGCAGACAGCTGCCAGTACCCAAGATGGCCGCCAATAAGGCAGATGGGGAGGGTTAGAGAACTGTTTTGGGGGAGATCAGGGAGGTTGGGGGCTAAGGGGGATGCTACACCACAGCATATGTAAATATGCTTAAAAAAAAAATAAAAAAAAAAAATTGAAAAACCTTTTATTTTAGTACTGGCAGACTTTATGCCAGTACTTAAGATGGCGGGGACAATTGTGGGGTGGGGGAGGAAAGGGAGCTGTTTGGGAGGGATCAGGATGATGTCAGGTGGGAGGCTGATCTCTACACTAAAGCTAAAATTAACCCTGCAAGCTCCCTACAAACTACCTAATTAACCCCTTCACTGCTAGCCATAATACACGTGTGATGCGCAGCAGCATTTAGCGGCCTTCTAACTACCAGAAAGCAACGCCAAAGTCATATATGTCTGCTATTTCTGAACAAAAGGGATCCCAGAGAAGCATTTACAACCATTTATGCCATAATTGCATAAGTTATTTGTAAATAATTTTTGTGAGAAACCTAAAGTTTGTGAAAAAGTGAACAATTTTTTTTTTATTTGATCGCATTTGGCGGTGAAATGGTGGTATGAAATATACCAAAATGGGCCTAGATCAATACTTTGGGATGTCTTCTAAAAAAATATATATACATGTCAAGGGATATTCAGGTATTCCTGACAGATATCAGGGTTCCAATGTAACTAGCGCTCATTTTGAAAAAAAGTGGTTTTGAAATAGCAAAGTGCTTCTTGTATTTATTTCCCTTTAACTTGCAAAAAAAGAACATGTTAGGACAAAATTTAGAAACTATTTAGCATGGTTGTTTTTTGGTGGTTGTAGATGTGTAACAGATTTTTCAGGGCCTGCCAGGGCACAGTGTCACACCAGTGCAACTCATATCTGGTGTAACAGTAGTGTACATTAAAAAAAAATACAATTTTGACTGTAATAGATTGAATAGCAGTTAGTTGTCTGCAAGTGTGTGTGTCAGGCCTACAGCGTCTACTCTGCAAACTTCTACCAGTGCACAGTGCCACTCATATCTGTTGTCACAGTAGCTTGCACGCATAGTACCACTAATGGAAAAAAAAATGACAGGCAGAGGCAGGCCACCCCGCAGGGGCCGTCGTGGTCGTGGTGCTGTGATTCCCTTTGGCCCTAGAATAATGCCCAGTGTTCAGAGGCCACGTACCCTGAACTCGAAAAGTTCTGAGGACATAGTTGACTGGCTAACACAGGACACCCAATCTTCTACAGCTTCCGCTCGGAACCTTGACGCACCATCCTCCTCCAGCTTAGCTTCGGGCACCTCTCAAGTTACCACTCGCCCGCCTGCCACCACCACCAACACTAGCACCACAGCCGCTTCACTTGATCTGTCAGAGGAGTTATTTACACATCAGTTGGAAGAAATGAGTGAGGCGCAACTATTATTGCCAGAGGATGTAGATAAAAGGGATATGTCTCAGTCAGGCAGCATTACACACATGGACGTACGGTGTGATGATGATGATGTTGTACCTGCTGCGGGAGTTTGGTCTGTCACTGTGAAGCGGGCTTAACCTTTACACTACCTGATTGATACAACATCATACCTGATGTTTTAACCCCTTAATGACCACAGCACTTTTCCATTTTCTGTCCGTATGGGACCAAGGCTATTTTTACATTTTTGCGGTGTTTGTGTTTAGCTGTAATTTTCTTCTTACTCATTTACTGTACCCACACATATTATATACCGTTTTTCTCGCAACTAAATGGACTTTCTAAAGATACCATTATTTTCATCATATCTTATAATTTACTATAAAAAAAAATTATAAAATATGAGGAAAAATGGAAAAAACACACTTTTTCTAACTTTGACCCCCAAAATCTGTTACATATCTACAACCACCAAAAAACACCCATGCTAAATAGTTTCTAAATTTTGTCCTGAGTTTAGAAATACCAAATGTTTACATGTTCTTTGCTTTTTTTGCAAGTTATAGGGCCATAAATACAAGTAGCCCTTTGCTATTTCCAAACCACTTTTTTCCAAAATTAGCGCTAGTTACATTAGAACACTAATATCTTTCAGGAATCCCTGAATATCCCTTGACATGTATATATTTTTTTTTAGTAGACATCCCAAAGTATTGATCTAGGCCAATTTTGGTATATTTCATACCACCATTTCACCGCCAAATGCGATCAAATACAAAAAATCGTTCACTTTTTCACAAATTTTTTCACAAACTTTCGGTTTCTCACTGAAATTATTTACAAACAACTTGTGCAATTATGGCATAAATGGTTGTAAATTCTTCTCTGGGATCCCCTTTGTTCAGAAATAGCAGACATATATGGCTTTGGCGTTGCTTTTTGGTAATTAGAAGGCCGCTAAATGCCACTGCGCACCACAAGTGTATTATGCCCAGCAGTTAAGGGGTTAATTAGGGAGCTTTTAGGGAGCTTGTAGGGTTAATTTTAGCTTTAGTGTAGTGTAGTAGACAACCCCAAGTATTGATCTAGGCACATTTTGGAATATTTCATGCCACCATTTCACCGCCAAATGCGATCAAATTGAAAAAAAAAGTTACATTTTTCACAATTTTAGGTTTCTCACTGAAATAATTTACAAACAGCTTGTGCAATTATGGCACAAATGGTTGTAAATACTTGTCTGGGATCCCCTTTGTTCAGAAATAGCAGACATATATGACTTTGGCGTTGCTTTCTGGTAATTAGAAGGCCGCTAAATCCTGCTGCGCCTCACACGTGTATTATGGCTAGCAGCACTGTGAGATGAGACCGGCATAGGGCAATGCCTTCCTAGGCTTTGATGCAAATTGGTCGAGCTGGCGACCTCCAGCTCCACAATGTATAACAAACAAAACTGTCCACAGCACCAGTGAAGTAAAAGGAATCTTCTTTATTAAATGTTTAAAAGCATACAAGACAGGTATGCGACGTTTCGAGACCGCAGTCTCTTAATCATGCATACACAGTAATGCACCTGTCTCTTAATTTAAAGGCAGTGTCAACCAATCACATTCAGGATCCAAGGTAACACACCTTGTGCTTGGATTAACCTTTTCATCTCTTATTTAAACATATGTACAATTGTGATTTAAGTATGTAGATTCTGCCATCCACAAATAGAGACATAAATAAAAACAATGTATTTACACTAAGATCCCATTCTCTGTTTAACCCCTTAGGGTACATGGAACCCAACCTGTGGATCCAAAATGCCTCTCTTTGTTTCAGAAACATTTCTCTGTCACCTCCTCCTCTGAGCACTCCCACTTGATCAATGATTTGCCAACGTAACTGGCTAATTTGATGGCCAAATTCCACAAAGTGGCAAGCTACTGGAGCCTTATCATCTTTCTTTCTAATATTTGACTTATGTTTATTGAGTCTATTTCTCATGCTTTGGGTCGTTTCACCTACATAGATACGGGCACATGGGCATTTAATTATATATACCCCATATGTGGATTCACATGTGTAATGTGATTTCAACTTAAATTTATGACCATTTATAGGATGTACAAATTCCTTGCCCTTGATAACCGAATTACAATTACTACACCCTAAGCATGGGTAACAACCTACATTCCTCTCAGTGATATACCTTTCTTTATTTGGTCGTTTAGATCCTAAGTCTGATTTTACTAGAAAGTCTCCAAGATTTTTAACACGCTTGTGGGCCATAATAGGTTTGTTCTGCAATGCTTTTATTTCTTTATTACAATCCTGGATGATATGCCAGTGCCTTCTTATAATCTTAGATATCTTATTACTGTGCTCATTATGTTGGGATATAAAGATCAATTTATCATCTTTAGCTTGTCCTGCTTTATCTCTATCCCTTACTCTATGTACATTTTGTATCTCTTGATTAATAAGCACTGCAGGATACCCTCTATCTAGAAACTTTTTGCCCATTTCCTTAAACCTAATTTTTTTGATTTCTTGCTCACTGACAATTCTGTCCACCCTAATAAGTTAACTCCTAAGTAATGAGTCCTTTAACCTGTTGTTATGAAAGCTATCATACCTTAAAAGGGTATTGCGATCTGTTTCTTTGCAATGTATATCAACTTTTAATTCAGTACCCTTTTTGTATATCTCAGTGTCAAGAAACACCATCCTTTCTTCACTTAAATTTAAAGTGAACTCCAGGCCTGCTACCTCATGATTGACCTCATCCACAAAGCGGACCAGGGAGTCCCTGCTGCCCCACCATATGCCAAAGATGTCATCTATGAATCTCCACCAGGTGGCGCCATACTTCTGAAAGAGCTGGTTGCTATAGACAAATTTGTCTTCAAAAAAATTCATGTACAGGTTGGCATATGATGGGGCAGCATTAGACCCCATGGCCGTTCCCTTCTTTTGTATATACCAAGAGTCCCTGAAAATGAAATAATTATAGAATAACACCACTCTCAGTAATTCTTCAAAAAAATCAATTTGTTGCAAATTATTTTCTCCTGATGTTATTAGCATTTGTCTTATTATACCAATGCCACTATCATGCTTTATTGAGGTGTATAAACTCTTTACATCTAGTGTGTAAATTATGCATTTAGAGCAGTCTAATTCTAATATGGATAATTTACTGATAAAATCACTTGTATCCTTAATGTATGAGGACATTTTTTCTACATACGGTTGCAGCAATTTATCCAAAAAAACACAGATTCAACATTGGAAACTATGGGACGCCCTGGAGGACTTTGCATATTTTTATGTACTTTCGGTACAGTATAAAACATGGGGGTTCTTGGATGTTCTCTATATAAGTATTCTCCCATTTTTTTGTCAATGGTACCTGCTCTAATGGCATTGGTTATAATACGTTTGATTTCTTTTTGGATCTTAAAAATAGGGTTGGTGTCTAATTTCTGATAGGTGTCAGTATCTTGTAGCTGTGTCAGAATCTCATTTATATAATACTCTTTATCTAGGACTATCATATGCCAACCTGTACATGAATTTTTTTGAAGAAAAATTTGTCAATAGCAACCAGCTCTTTCAGAAGTATGGCGCCACCTGGTGGAGATTCATAGATGACATCTTTGGCATATGGTGGGGCAGCAGGGACTCCCTGGTCCGCTTTGTGGATGAGATCAATCATGAGGTAGCAGGCCTGGAGTTCACTTTAAATTTAAGTAAAGAAAGGATGGTGTTTCTTGACACTGAGATATACAAAAAGGGTACTGAATTAAAAGTTGATATACATTGCAAAGAAACAGATCGCAATACCCTTTTAAGGTATGATAGCTTTCATAACAACAGGTTAAAGGACTCATTACCTAGGAGTCAACTTATTAGGGTGGACAGAATTGTCAGTGAGCAAGAAATCAAAAAAATTAGGTTTAAGGAAATGGGCAAAACGTTTCTAGATAGAGGGTATCCTGCAGTGCTTATTAATCAAGAGATACAAAATGTACATAGAGTAAGGGATAGAGATAAAGCAGGACAAGCTAAAGATGATAAATTGATCTTTATATCCCAACATAATGAGCACAGTAATAAGATATCTAAGATTATAAGAAGGCACTGGCATATCATCCAGGATTGTAATAAAGAAATAAAAGCATTGCAGAACAAACCTATTATGGCCCACAAGCGTGTTAAAAATCTTGGAGACTTTCTAGTAAAATCAGACTTAGGATCTAAACGACCAAATAAAGAAAGGTATATCACTGAGAGGAATGTAGGTTGTTACCCATGCTTAGGGTGTAGTAATTGTAATTCGGTTATCAAGGGCAAGGAATTTGTACATCCTATAAATGGTCATAAATTTAAGTTGAAATCACATTACACATGTGAATCCACATATGTGGTATATATAATTAAATGCCCATGTGCCCGTATCTATGTAGGTGAAACGACCCAAAGCATGAGAAATAGACTCAATAAACATAAGTCAAATATTAGAAAGAAAGATGATAAGGCTCCAGTAGCTTGCCACTTTGTGGAATTTGGCCATCAAATTAGCCAGTTACGTTGGCAAATCATTGATCAAGTGGGAGTGCTCAGAAGAGGAGGTGACAGAGAAATGTTTCTGAAACAAAGAGAGGCATTTTGGATCCACAGGTTGGGTTCCATGTACCCTAAGGGGTTAAACAGAGAATGGGATCTGTCGGTCTTCCTTTAAGCAAACTCACTTTTAAATCCCTTTCTGGCAGTACGATGTTAAAAAAACTTCTTATTACAAGTCTGAGTTCCCCTCTATTTACTCTCTTGATTGTTGTATCATGAGTGTATTCCTAAGGTTTAGAGTTATAAATTTAAACAAAGTTATTTATGGTTTATGCAGGATAATTTTTATATCTCGTGCTCTGTAGGATTAAAATAAAGAGTTCATACATTGTAAAAAATAATAACAGTACTTTGTTTAAAGGCTTTAAATTAAAAGAGTTGCAAAATCGAGATGTAATTATATTTCTGTAAGTGTACATCTGCTTTTTACCTATGTTCTGTAATTTACCTGTTCTTATGTAAATACATTGTTTTTATTTATTTCTCTATTTGTGGATGGCAGAATCTACATACTTAAATCACAATTGTACATATGTTTAAATAAGAGATGAAAAGGTTAATCCAAGCACAAGGTGTGTTACCTTGGATCCTGAATGTGATTGGTTGACACTGCCTTTAAATTAAGAGACAGGTGCATTACTGTGTATGCATGATTAAGAGACTGCGGTCTCGAAACGTCGCATACCTGTCTTGTATGCTTTTAAACATTTAATAAAGAAGATTCCTTTTACTTCACTGGTGCTGTGGACAGTTTTGTTTGTTATTATGGCTAGCAGTGAAGGGGTTAATTATGGAGTTTGTAGGGAGCTTGCAGGGTTAATTTTAGCTTTAGTGTAGAGATCAGCCTCCCACCTGACACATCCCACCCCCTGATCCCTCCCAAACAGCTCCCTTCCCTCCCCCACCCCACAATTGTCCCCGCCATCTTAAGTACTGGCAGAAAGTCTGCCAGTACTAAAATAAAAGGGTTTTTTAAAAAAAATATTTTTATAGCATATTTACATATGCTACTGTGTAGGATCCCCCCTTAGCCCCCAACCTCCCTGATCCCCCCCAAAACCGCTCTCTAACTCTCCCCTCTGCCTCATTGGGGGCCATCTTGGGTACTGGCAGCTGTCTGCCAGTACCCAGTTTGCAAAAAAAAAGTGCTTTTTTTTTTGTTTCTTTGGTTTTTTTCTGTAGTGTAGCTTCCCCCCACACACAGACAAACCCCCACCACCTTGCTGATCGTTTTTTTTTTTTAAACTTTTTAGCCATTTTTTTACATTTGTTAACATTTCTTATTATTGGATTTTCTGTAGCGAAGCGGTTCCCACCCGCTCCCTCCCCGTGCACGCGCCCGCCCTCCCTTGCGTGCCCCCGGCCATCCCCGCCCACGATCCCGCCCCCCCCTCCACATCAGCAGGGCCATCGATGGCCGCCACCCGCCTCCCGGTCCGGCTCCCACCCACCAACGCAGTGAGCCACCGATCTCCGGTGCAGAGAGGGCCACAGAGTGGCTCTCTCTGCACAGGAAGGCTTAAAAAGGTTATTGCAGGATGCCTCCATATCGAGACATCACTGCAATAACCAGAAAGCAGCTGGAAGCGAGCGGGATCGCTTCCAGCTGCTTTCCACACAGAGGACGTGCAGGGTACGTCCTCAGGCGTTAACTGCCTTTTTTTTGAGGACGTACCCTGCACGTCCTCGGTCGTTAAGGGGTTAAAGCACGTTATTCCAAACAATTTAGGAATGTTAGGTGATTTATGCCCTTTATGGATTAAAACCAGACTCTGCATCAACTATGTAATTTTCCATGGGAGTTTTGCCATGGATCCCCCTCCGGCACGCCACAGTCCAGGTGTTAGTCCCCTTGAAACAACTTTCCCATCACTATTGTGGCCAGAAAGAGTCCCTGTGGGTTTTAAAATTCGCCTGCCCATTGAAGTCAATGGTGGTTCGCCCGGTTCGCAAACTTTTGCGGAAGTCTGCGTTCGCCGTTCGCGAACCCAAATTTTTAGGTTCGCGACATCACTATTGAAGGCCCAAGATGAAGAAACAGCCTTTGTGGAATGAGCTGTAATTCTCTCAGGAGGCTGCTGTCCAGCAGTCTCATATGCCAAACGAATAATACTTCTCAACCAGAGAGAAAGAGAAGTGGCAGTAAATGCAGAAGACTGACGAACGTCCTACGTAGCCTGCAGATAGAATTTAAGAGCCCGCACAATGTCTAAGTTGTGCAACAAACTATCTTTATTGATAAAAAACAGGAGATCGGTTACAAAACCGTACCTAAACAAGAACACCTCTCTTTCTTAAGGGCAACTCTTTTTAAAAACATCACAGAAATCTTTTATTTAAATGGCAATGATATATAAATGATCTGGCCCCTTTACACCTCAGCACTAAGCTGAGGTGCCTACCTGATCCTTTTCTGGCACAGAACGAAGGAGAAACACGCTTAGCTGCTGAGTTAGTAAACCGCCATAAGCCGTTAGCAGAGAAAAGGCGCAAAGTAACAGCGCGCCCTGAGGACGGAGCTCCGCCCCTCATGACGTCACAGCCGGTTCCGTTATACGGGCCGCAAGTGCATATCGGCACCTACTATAAACCTCTAAAGTAAAACGACTGCCCACAACAGCAGTCTATAACACTGAGCCACCAACAAAAATAAGAATTAAAAAAAATATCTTAGCTATCTCTCTCCAAGGACCTGATGTCCTGTCCCACCATTCCAGTGCCCTGCATCCTGTCTAATGTATCCTGAACGCAGAACAAATTAGCCCCATAATAATGCAAAATGTTAATAAAGTGCCAGGGTTTCTGAAAACACATCTCCTTCAAAACCTAAAATGGCACTTACCTGCACCTCTGACTGTCCAACAGGAGGACATCTCACCTGGTATAAGAGGAAGCTACTCCTCACAGAGACCTATGGATAGAAGAATGAACAGAGTAAGCTTACTCTGGCATTCTGTTTGAGGGCAGAAACTTCTCAGGAAAACGCAGTGAGGCCCACCCCACAAGTTCCTAACTGCTTAAAAGCTACCACAGCCCTACTGAAGAGACTAACATGGAGTACAGCTAAACCCAGTATGTCAGGGAAGATCAGAGCAAGCCTGCTCTGGCTTCAAAATAAAAAAAATCTTGATAGAAGAATCTTAATCAGACAAATAAAACTTCACCACCTCCTTGCACTGAGGACAAAGAGAATGACTGGGGGTTGTGGGAAGGGAAGTGATACTTAACAGCTTTGCTGTGGTGCTCTTTTGCCTCTTCCTGCTGGCCAGGAGTGATATTCCCAACAGTAATTGCTGATCAGTGGACTCACCATGTCTAAAGAAAGAAAAGACCCTTTTCCACCCGTAATATCAGAAATTATTTCTGCCAACCAGGTCCAAACAAGGTCCTACCCTTGTAAGGAAGCGCCAGAAGCTTGGACTTGGAAGTAACATCAGATTACCAAGATTTTAGCCACAACGCCTTGCGGGCTAGCACAGGTATCTTTGGCTCCCAGTTTAATAACTTGCATGGTAGCATCAGAAATAAAGGAATTGGCTAGCTTGAGAGCCTTAATCCTGTCTTGGATCTCCTCCAAAGGAGTCTCTACCTGAAGTGAATCAGACAAGGTGTCGTACCAATATGATGCCGCATTTGACACAGTGGCAATACAAACTGCAGGTTTCCATTGAAGACCTTGATGAACATACATCAGCCTTGAGCTTTATGTCTATTGGATCCTTAAAAGAGCAGTTATCCTCTATAGGAATAGTAGTTCTCTTAGCCAGAGTAGAAATGGCCCCTTCTACTTTAGGCACCATGCGCCATGAATCTCTAATGAAGTCAGCGACAGGAAACATATTTTTAAAGACAGGAGTCGAGGAAAAGGGTATCCCTGGTTTCTCCCATTCCTGTGCAGTAATCTCTGTTACACGGTCTGGAACAGGAAACACTTCCACAGAGGAAGGAGCATCATAGTATTTATTAAGTTTACTAGATTGTAGCCAAAACCTCCTTTAACAATACACGAAGGTGTTCAAGCTTAAATCTGAAGGTTACAACTTCAGCATCAGATGAAGGAATTATACTGTCCAAATCTGAGATTTCACCCTCAGAGGCTACCGACGTATCCTCCTCATCAGACTTATGAGGGGGGGCAATCTGAGTAGCAGAGGTTGGAACAGAAACTTTACTATCTGAATCTCTAATTTTCTACTTGCGCTTTCCCTTTAGCATAGGGAAAGCAGATAATGCCGCAGATACCGTAGAAAATACCTGTGCAGCAATTTCTGCAGGCAAACATATTCCTCCAGGCGGCTGAGAGCAACAGCAGGGCACTGCATGTGACGCCATTAAGGCTTGGGACATTAGAGGAGAAAGCTGTGGCATAGCCTGAACAGCATCATCCTGAGAGACATTAGGCTCAGCAAAAAATATTTTTTCTTTACATTTTAATGTCCTCTCTACACATGAGGAACAAAATTGCATAGGGGTAACAATTTTGGCCTCTAAACACAATAAGCACAAATTCATAAAAGCAGACTCCTGCTCCATGTCAGACATGGCCCCAAAAACAGTTTGAATAAAACCAAAATAATAATTGTCACTGTCACTTTAAGAAATTTTTTTCTCTTAAACACAAATTTCCCACTCAAAAAAAGAAACTACAGGTCTTCTTAATAAACCTCCTGTTAAAGGGACACCTCAGATTAACTGAGGTGCTCCTACCTTACCTTCTGGGAGAAAACGCTACACGGGTACAGCAATTAGTTTGCAAGGACTCTAAGATCGGCTCCTATACGAACCGCCACTCTGCTCATAAGCCTAGAGGGGAAACGCAGGCGGACTACGTGACCAGCTGAAGGGAACTGCGCCACACACAAAAGCGCACGTTCCCAATACAGCTGCAACCATCGTAAACAGAAGCCCAGCCCAATGCTTATCCCCTTAGCGTATAACAGAAGCGTTACAATCTAGTGAAAACGCTCTCTCCTCTAAGAAATAATGTTTAAACACAAATTTTTCTCAAACTGAGTGCCAAACAGGAAAACTAAAATGTACCATCATTTTAACACAGACTTCCCTATTAATCATAAAATGAGCCACAGATGAAATAAAAATAGGTTAATCCTCCCACGCAGTGAAAAAGATTAACCCCTCAGTCTCTGTCACATCAGTGCCTGCATCCTACCAACCTTAAATCCTTACTAAAGGATAAATGTGTCCCAAAAAATTATTGCAGTCATATATTTGTGAAGTGCAAGCGTCCAGTACCTAGAAGACAATATGCACTTTGCTGCAAATCCAGCCGTCCGGCAGGGAGACAGCTCACAAGGCGTGAAAGGACACATACTCCTTACAGAGACCTGTAGAAAACCTACTCTGGCTTTCTATACTAGGGCAGCAATATGTTAGGAAACAAAGTGAGGCCCACCTCACAAGTTCCTAACTGCTTAAAAGCCACCACTACTCTACTGCAGGGATTGACGTGG
This sequence comes from Bombina bombina, assembly GCF_027579735.1. Taxonomy (NCBI): domain Eukaryota; kingdom Metazoa; phylum Chordata; class Amphibia; order Anura; family Bombinatoridae; genus Bombina; species Bombina bombina. The sequence continues at coordinate 125,166,793 of NC_069507.1, read as the reverse complement.
ACTACAGCTAGACCCACAAGTAATTGATGACATTGTGGACTCTCCATATCTTAGGAAAGAAAGTATATTAATATAACCATGTTGGTTGTGCAAAATTGGGGAATGGGTAATAAAGGGATTATCTATATTTTAAAACAATAAAAATTATATTGTAGGCTGTCCCTTTAGAAATTGAAAGATTAATTAGGCAAATAACAATTTTGAACTTGAGGGATATTAATTGCTGTAGCGTTTTAGAATTGTAATAATTGGAAAAAAACACCTGACAATACCAATCGGTAATCACTATCTACTGAAAACAAGTTTAAAGGGACAGTCTACACCAGAATTGTTATTGTTTTAAAAGATAATCCCTTTATTACCCATTCCCCAGTTTTGCATAACCAACACAGTTATATTTATATACTTTTTACCTCTGTGATTATCTTGTATCTAAGCCTCTGCAAACTGCCCCTTTATTTCAGTTTTTTGACAGACTTGCAGTTTAGCCAATCAGTGCTGGCTTCCAGGTAACTTCGCGTGCATGAGCACAGTGTTATCTATATGAAACACATGAACTAACACCCTCTAGTGGTGAAAAACCTGTTAAAATGCATTCTGAAAAGAGGTGGCCTTCAAGGTCTAAGAAATTTGCATATGAACCTTCTAGGTTAAGCTTTCAATTAAGAATACCAAGAGAACAAAACAAAATTGGTGATAAAAGTAAATTGTAAAATTGTTTAAAATTACATGCCCTATCTGAATCATGAAAGTTTATTTTGGACTAGACTGTCCTTTAAGATTGTGATCAACCCCCAGATTAGGAATACTTTAATGACCCCTAAAATATATTTCCCTTCCAAAGATTAGTGCAGTATTTTGGGCTGTAACTGTGTCACAATACAAAACATTATTAACTAAAAAAATTAACCAGTTTACAATAATTGGAAATACAAGTAAAATTACCAAACAACAAACTTCAGCCAAATTTAAATTTCTTTAAAATGAAGAAGCAACTAAAATAGAACCATACATACAATACTAATACTTATCCCTTTGTTGATAACCTCTAAATGCAAGTATTGCCAGTTAATACATATAGATAAATCAGAATGTTCTCATTTAGCAATATTTTTTAGTAATTGAATAAAGAACATTTTCACAAAGCTGCAAATCAACACAACAACAGGTAAAATAATTATTTACTTATAAAAAAAAGTTTTACTTTAAGAGGCTTAAGAAAAATGCATTATGGATGCACACACATGTAACCTTGATTATATTAATGAATATGGATGATTTGGTATTTATGATCAAATTGTCTATCAAGAACATCACATTTTAGAATAAATAAAGTTTTGTGTTATTTGGCAAACACTGAATGAAACTGATTGATATTTGTCTGCCTTATGGATCCTTTGAAAAAGGAAATATTTTGCACTATGATCTGAGTATTATGATTTTATTGTGCATGTTCACTTGTTTAATCTCTTTACCTTGTTTTTAGGAACATAATTTATTAGCCACAGGGATTACACTTTTCATTTACACAAAAATACAATTTCTATCTATTTCTTTTTTTAGGACTAACCTTTGGATAACCCTCAGCCAGCTGACTATCTGCCTACCTGTGTAACTTACTGATCACATGGACTCATTTTCCTTATATACAAACTCAAAATGAAATTAGACACGTTAGGGACTAATGTATTTTATCCACTATTACAATTTGAAATTAGGGGCCTAACATATCACAAACTGTCAAATTTAAATTATCCTTTTTGTTATAAATATAAGACAGTGTGCATAGCTAACCATGGCATATAGAGCTTGTTGAGAACAAATTCCACAGGCTGAAAAATGGACTGAATCAATAATCTTTCTGGACATATAATTAAAGAAGGGAACATCTACTGATTTTCTGTGCTCACTGTATGACTCGGTAACTAACTTATTAAACAGTAATACAGTATATATTCTAGACATAATAATGTTTTCATAGCTAATAATTAGTCTGAGGATAGTATGTAGATATATATTTTAAAATTATATTAGTTGTATTGAATTAAATATGGAAGATATACATGTAAATGTTTAGTTTCTATAAAGTAGTTTAGTTTATATAAAGTAATGGGCATCGACGTGTTGGAACCTAGGTATTCCTCTTATCTCTCTGTTCTGCTAAAGACAATTAAAGAATAATAGAGAGTGTGCAAACAAGATTTTGTGGAATATAGGATTGTTAAAGTAACAATTTAACAGGGTTTACACAAAGCCTTGCTTGCACGCTCTTTTTTATTGCCTGTTTTATATTTGTCCCTAATTGTCCTCAGCAGAAGAGATAGAAAGGGAAAACTAAGGCCTAGATTACGAGTTTTGCGGTAGCAGAAAAAGCAGTGTTAGGTGCTAACGCTTCTTTTTTTTCTACCGCTGGTATTACGAGTCTTGCAGGTTTAGGGTCACCACACACTTTTTTGGCCTTACCGCAAAACGACTTACGTAAACTTCGTAAACACTTTTTACTATGGGACTTTTCATACCGCTGGTATTACAAGTCTGTCCTGGAAGGCCAAAAAGTGAGCGGTAGACCCTAAAACTTCAAGATCAATACTGTAAACTGAAAGGCAGTAGTTAAGTTTTATGTGCAATGCGGTAACATAAAACTCATAACTAAAGTGCTAAAAAAGTACACTAAACACCCATAAACTACCTATTAACCCCTAAACCAAGGCACTCCCGCATCACAAACACTAAAATAAAATTATTAACCCCTAATCTGCCGCTCCGGACATCGCCGCCACCTACATTATACTTATGAACCCCTAATCTGCCACCCCAATGTCGCCGCAACCTACCTACACTTATTAACCCCTAATCTGCCTCCCCCGACATCGCCGCCACTATAATAAACATATTAACCCCTAAACCGCCGCACTCCCGCCTCGCAAACATTCGTTTATTTTTATTAACCCCTAATCTGCCATCCCTTACATCGCCGCCACCTACCTACATTTATCAACCCCTAATCTGCCACCCCCAACGTCGCCGCCACTATATTAAATTTATTAACCCCTAAACCTGTCTAACCCTAACACCCCCTAACTTAAATATAATTTAAATAAATCTAAATAAAAAATCCTATCATTAACTAAATAATTCCTATTTAAAACTAAATACTTACCTATAAAATAAACCCTAAGCTAGCAACAATATAACTAATAGTTACATTGTATCTAGCTTAGGGCTTATTTTTATTTTACAGGCAAGTTTGTATTTATTTTAACTAGGTAGAATAGTTATTAAATAGTTATTAACTATTTAATAACTACCTAGCTAAAATAAATACAAAAGTACCTGTAAAATAAAACCTAACCTAAGTTACACTAACACCTAACACTACACTATAATTAAATAAATTAACTAAATTAAATACTATTAAATAAATTAAATTAAATTAGCTAAAGTACAAAAACCCCCCCACTAAATTACAGAAAATAAAAAACAAATTACAGATATTTAAACTAATTACACCTAATCTAATAGCCCTATCAAAATAAAAAAATGCCCCCCCCAAAAAATAAAAAAAACCTAGCCTAAACTAAGCTATCAATAGCCCTTAAAAGGGCCTTTTGCGGGGCATTGCCCCAAAGTAATCAGCTCTTTTACCTGGGAAAAAAATACAAACAACCCCCCAACAGTAAAACCCACCACCGACACAACCAACCCCCCAAATAAAATACTAACTAAAAAAAACCTAAGCTCCCCATTGCCCTGAAAAGGGCATTTGGATGGGCATTGCCCTTCAAAGGGCAGTTAGCTCTTTTGCAGGCCCAAACCCTAACCTAAAAAAAACCCCCACCCAATACACCCTTAAAAAAACCTAACACTAACCCCCTGAAGATCGACTTACCGGGAGACGTCTTCATCCAAGCCGGGCCGAGGTCCTCAACGAAGTCGGGAGAAGTCTTCATCCAAGCCGGGCGAAGTGGTCCTCCAGACGGGCAGAAGTCTTCATCCAGACGGCATCTTCTATCTTCATCCATCAGGCGCGGAGTGGGTCCATCTTCAAGACATCCAACGTGGAACATCCTCTTCTTCCGACGACTAAAGCTGAATGAAGGTACCTTTAAGTGACGTCATCCAAGATGGCGTCCCTTAGATTCCGATTGGCTGATAGAATTCTATCAGCCAATCGGAAGTAAGGTAGAAAAAATCCTATTGGCTGATGCAGCCAATAGAATGCAAGCTCAATCCTATTGGCTGATTGCATCAGCCAATATGATTTTTTCTACCATCTTGGATGACATCACTTAAAGGTACCATCATTCAGCTTTAGTCGTCGGAAGAAGAGAATGCTCCGCATCAGATGTCTTGAAGATGGACCCGCTCCGCGCCAGATGGATGAAGATAGAAGACTTCTGCCCGTCTGGAGGACCACTTCACCCGGCTTGGATGAAGACTTCTCCCGGCTTCGTTGAGCACCTCAGCCCGGCTTGGATGAAGACGTCTCCCGGTAAGTCGATCTTCAGGGGGTTAGTGTTAGGTTTTTTTAAGGGTGTATTGGGTGGTGTTTTTTTTAGGTTAGGGTGTTAGGTTTTTTAAGGGTGTATTGGGTGGGGTTTTTTTTTCGGTTAGGGTTTGGGCCTACAAAAGAGCTAACTGCACTTTTAAGGGCAATGCCCATCCAAATGCCCTTCTCAGGGCAATGGGGAGCTACGGTTTTTTTTAATTAGTATTTTATTTGGGGGGGCTGGTTGTGTGGGTGGTGGGTTTTACTGTTGGGGGGATGTTTGTATTTTTTTTTCCAGGTAAAAGAGCTGATTACTTTGGGGCAATGCCCCGCAAAAGGCCCTTTTAAGGGCTATTGATAGCTTAGTTTAGGCTAGGTTTTTTTTATTTTGGGGGGGGCATTTTTTTATTTTGATAGGGCTATTAGATTAGGTGTAATTAGTTTAAATATCTGTAATTAGTTTTTAATTTTCTGTAATTTAGTGGGGTTTTTTTGTACTTTAGCTAATTTAATTTATTTAATAGTATTTAATGTATTTAATTATAGTGTAGTGTTAGGTGTTAATGTAACTTAGGTTAGGTTTTATTTTACAGGTACTTTTGTATTTATTTTAGCTAGGAAGTTATTAAATACTTAATAACTATTTAGTAACTATTGTACCTAGTTAAAATAAATACAAACTTGCCTGTAAAATAAAAATAAACCCTAAGCTAGATACAATGTAACTATTAGTTATATTGTAGCTATCTTAGGGTTTATTTTATAGGTAAGTATTTAGTTTTAAATAGGAATTATTTAGTTAATGATAGGAATTTTTATTTAGATTTATTTAAATTATATTTAAGTTAGGGGGGTGTTAGGGTTAGACTTAGGTTTAGGGGTTAATACATTTAATATAGTGGCAGCAACGTTGGGGGCGGCAGATTAGGGGTTAATAAATGTAGGTAGGTGGCAGCGATGTTAGGGACGGCAGATTAGGGGTTAATAATAATAAACTAATGTTTACGAGGCGGGAGTGCGGTGGTTTAGGGGTTAATATGTTTATTATAGTGGTGGCGATGTCGGGGGCGGCAGATTAGGGGTTAATAAGTGTAGGTAGGTTGCGGCGACATTGGGGCAGCACATTAGGGGTTAATAAATATAATGTAGGTGGCGGCGATGTTGGGGGCAGCAGATTAGGGGTTCATAAATATAATGTAGGTGGCGGCGATGTTGGGGGCAGCAGATTAGGGGTTAATAATTATAATGTAGGTGTCGGCGATGTCGGGGGAGGCAGATTAGGGGTTAATAAGTGTAAGATTGGGGGTGTTTAGACTCAGGGTTCATGTTAGGGTGTTAGGTGTAACCATAAATTTTATTTCCCCATAGGAATCAATGGGGCTGCGTTACTCAGTTTTATGCTGCTTTTTTTGCAGGTGTTGGACTTTTTTCAGCCGGCTCTCCCTGTTGATTCCTATGGGGAAATTGTGCACGAGCACGTACGACCAGCTCACCACTGACTTAAGCAGCGCTGGTATTAGAGTGAGATTTGGAGCAAAATGTTGCTCTACGCTCACTTTTCGTCTTTTAACGCCGGGTTTCTGAAAACTCGTAATACCAGCGCTGCAGGAAAGTGAGCAATGAGAGAAAACTGCTCGTTAGCACCACACCCCTGTTAACGCAAAACTCGTAATCTAGTCATAAGGTTTTTAAATGGCAGTGTCCAATACTTGTGGCAAACCTAGCCACTTCTGGACTATAATGTAAGAAAGGTTGTCTATAGGCTGTATTGTGTGCTATGTAGATGTGACAGACCCTTCTGTCAGTACTGAAGGAGTTAACTGTGTTCAGCTTTAAGAAACTACTGTGTACTGTCATTAAAGTTAGTGATAAACAGTCCATTGTTTAATCACCCTCAGAGAGCAGACGAATAGGTGATAAGGAAAGCCAAATGTGTTTTGTGTTTAAGTTGTTATCTACCTAGTAAAGTAATGTGATTCTATTGTGGTCTGTCCAAGGGTGTGGTTCCTCCATCTAATGTACAACATTCTTTCAACCCCCCTTCTGGGGGGTCAGACCTGCATAAATACTGGGCATATGAGCCTTAATAAAGACATTCTGTTTTAAACCTGAAAACTGGCTGGGTTGTGAATTGCTGATTCCCTATGCAGGACATTGTTCCCTGGTGTTAACCCTTGGTATCCTGTTGGTACCGTTACAATACTTTATAGTGGAATTGAGAAAAACAACATTTTTTTAGCTAAATTACAGGAAAATATAAAAATTAAAGTGTATTGCAATGCTGTTTTAATAGTCATAATTAAACATTTTATGATTTTCAAATAAAATAAATATCTATCCATAATCTATATGAATATATATATATATATATATATATATATATATTCAAACAATTTCCAGTTCAGCCCACCAAGAGACAGCAGCCTGGGTGCAAATATGAATGGTATATGTAACAGAAACAGATGCACTCTCAGGACTTCCACAAACTTCTTTAATGGAACGTTTTCGGGGTTCACAACCCCTTCATCAGCATCAACTTACAAACAAACATATCACAATTTATATTGTTTCAAAACAACATCTCACCAATCCAGTGTAACTCCAAAAGTGCGCCAAATATCGAGTGTGGAACGCATCTTGCGTTCCACTGTGTTAATACCTACCGGAAGTGATGATATCTCACTTCTGGTTTCGCGGCAATACAATGTGAAACTTACAAGCAGTATTATATGTTATGCCGTCATATAATAACTCTTACACAGAAGATATATAGTGTGTATCAAATAAATAAGTGCTAAAATGCCTTAAATATATTCAGGATTCGCCTTAAATCGCCGTAATGCGTTCCACACTCGATATTTGGCGCACTTTTGGAGTTACACTGGATTGGTGAGATGTTGTTTTGAAACACTATAAATTGTGATATGTTTGTTTGTAAGTTGATGCTGATGAAGGGGTTGTGAACCCCGAAAACGTTCCATTAAAGAAGTTTGTGGAAGTCCTGAGAGTGCATCTGTTTCTGTTACTTACATATATATATATATATATACACACATACATACATGGAGTATATACAGAAATATATAAAAAAATATCAATATTAAAAGAAAAAAACCCAAAGAAAAACTAATTCTAAGTAAAGAACATAGCAATTTTAAGTATTTCTATCCAAAGCACACTAAAACATTAAAATTGAGTAAAATTGACATTGCATATTTTAACATATTTGATTGGGAAGAGCTCAAACATACTGTACATGTGTTTATATGTGTATATATGTATGTATGTGTGCACTTAAATACACATACTGTATATACACATTTATAGACATGTATACATATACACACACATATTTAGACATATGTGTCTAAAACCAAGGTTTAGGCACCCCTGACAATTTCCATGATTTTATTACAAGGACAGAGACTCATATTTTGCTTTATATCTTTTCTCTTTACTGAGGGCAGCATTTTAAAGTACATTAAATTTAAATAAACAGTGAATACAATAAAGAACAGAACTTATTAACCAATGAAAACAGAGTTTGGCATGAAATGGACAGAGTTGACCAATGAGCAGAGTCCAGCAGATCATAACATAGCCAGTAACTGTCCAATCTTCCTCTTTTCTCTTTGCTGCTCAAGAGATATGTATATTGTGTTTTATTGTATTTCAAAAAATAAAACTAAATACGTTTTTGTTATTGTTGTTCTTTCTGTATTATCTTATTCTATATATTTCTCTAATCCTATATATATATTCCTTATTTTACCTTCTCTGTGTAATCTTATATTATCTTATTTTTGTTTTAGTTTTTTCTAGACTTTTACTTATTCCTTTTTACTTTTTTTTTCCTTATTAATATGTTCCATTTACTTTTCTAATCTTTCCGGTTTTCATTTTAACCGTTTTCTTACTTTATTTGATTTTCTTTTTCAATTTCTTTCCAACTCGTTTTTTCGTTGCTTCAACGTTTTTATTACTTATTTTCCTTGTTCCCAACAATACTTTTACCTTTCCGTTTCCTATTTATGGCATTTCTGAGTCTTTTTAACTTCTTTACATTGCTTAATTCATGTCCCCTTGCTGCTGCGCTATCCGGGTGCGGCCGCCATATTGCCTGTCTTCCTTCCCTCAGTAACGCCTCCATTTTGCGTGACGTTAGCTTACCCACCCTTTTACCTGTCAATCACAGGGTTTTTCTCCTTCCCGCCCTCATTCCTCCTCACTCACTGACCGTTTGCAAATTAGCAACAATTGTATTTGTTGCAACTGTTTTATGTTCACAAAACCTTACTTTGCAATAGAATAATTTGTTATTAGCTAAATACTTACACTTTTAGTTTAGAATATTATTATATATTTTAAAGTTGTTAAGTTTTTTCAGTCTTTAGTTTAAATACTCATCTAATTATTGCCATATATTTTTATAGGCTTTCTGATAACAGTAATTTATTATTAGTTATAACATGTCTGATGATGAAAAGTCTCAGTTTTCTGAGAAATCAGTCAAAGAGATAATTGACAGCTCTTTAGAGCCTTTTAAGCAGCAGATGTTGCATTTACAATCTGCAATTAACTCTGTTAATGAAATGAAAGATAGAATCAAACACAAGGAAAGAGGCGCCGTATGTGTGAATCTGAAACAGCCAACAACAGATATCATACATGTGCAGGGTACTCACAATGTGGAAAGGCACTCCAATGTGCCTATAGGGGTAGGCTGGTATTCACAGCAAACCAGCTGGCTGAACCGGCAAACCAGGATACCCAAGGTAGAGGACTCTATGTCTTAACGGACTGTATATACTGGATCCAGCAATATGGGAACAGGAGCTAGGTGCAAACAAAGGCACACCACTGTGTGAATCTGTAGGGGTACACAGGTAAATATGCAATCTGTGCAGGGTACTCACATTCTGTGGCGGCACTCAATTGTGCCAATAGAGGCAGGCTGGCTTTCTCAGCAACCCAGCTGGCTGTGTGGGATATGAGGCAGGATACTAGGCAGCATTCAGGATAGACAGGTAGCTCAGAAATGAACAATTGCAATGAGGATATATGATTAAAAAAGGATTTTAATAAAAATTAAAAACAATAAAATACATATATCCCTCATGCACAATAAGTAAGTGACATGCAACGCGTTTCTCGGTGTCAACCGTTTCCTCAGATCCCTTCCAAAAATCTCATCCTCTCCCCATAAAATTCTCTGTAGAAGATCAATCCCTTCTAGATCTAGAGATTTCAGAACTATTGGAGAAGAATGCAATAGAACTTGCACCTTCCACAATAGATTCTTTCATCAGCAACATGTTCTTTGTAAAAAAGAAAGAAGGTTCTCTTCGCCCTGTCATAAATTTAAGAGAACTAAATCAATTCCTTGTTTTCAATCACTTCAAGATGGAAGGTATTCATCTTTTAAGGGACTGTCTTTACAACAAAGACTGGCTTGTAAGATTAGACCTAAAAGATGCATAACTATCAGTACCAATACACTTAGATTTCAGAAAATATCTGAGATTCCTCTGGAGAAACAAATTATGGCAGTTTTCTTGTCTGCCTTTTGGCCTTTCTTCTGCACCTTGGGCTTTTACAAAGATTCTCAAACCAGTCACAGCCTGGTGGAGAAAAAGAGGAATTCGTCTAATAATATACTTGGACGATATCCTTCTTATCCATCATTCTCCCCTTGTTTTGAAGGATCAGTTATCTCTGACGATAAATTTCCTACAAAACCTGGGTTTCATTATCAATTTCAAAAAATCTATTCTGGTACCTTCCCAGAACCTAATTTTTCTCGGATTCAATGTGGACACTATCTCGGCATCTCTCAGTCTCCCTCTGGAGAAGATCAAAAGAATCAAGAAGTAGATTTGTTATCTTCTGAAGAAAGATTTCTTTCCTATTCGCCTTTTAGCCAGGATTATAGGCCTTCTCTCCTCTTCCATTCAAGCAATTTTTCCAGCTCCACTTCATTACAGAGCTCTCCAAAGATTAAAAATCTTTTATCTCCGACAGGGATTCTCTTACCAAGACAAAATATCTTTATCAAAGGAAGCTTCGGAAGAATTAAATTGGTGGCTCCTGAATAGAGGCCTGGAATGGGAAAGCAATTTTCGGGAATTCCCCAGATTTAATAATAGAATCAGACGCGAGCAAATCCGGTTGGGGTGCAAGATGCGGTCCCCTTATTACAGGAGGGAAGTGGTCTCCTGCAGAACAAAATCTACACATCAACTGTTTAGAACTTCTTGCAGGAGCCTTTGCAGTTCAAAGTTTTGCCAAACACAAAACCCCTGTAACAATTCTTCTTCGAATGGACAACATTTCGGCTGTCCGTTACATCAACCAATTAGGAGGTACTTCCTCAAAAATTTTATCAGATTTAACGAAATATTTTATACACGATTGTCTATCCCAGAATATATCTATTCAAGCAGAATATATTCCGGGTCTGAACAATCAAATGGCCGATTGGGGATCAAGATATCTTACAAACTTCAGCGATTGGAAATTGAATTCTTTAATTTTTCAAAAAATTAAATCCCTAAGGGGTCCCTTCTCAATAGACCTCTTTGCTTCTCGCCTGAATCATCAGATATCTCCTTATTTCAGCTGGAGACCAGATCCCCAAGCTCTAGCAATCGATGCTTTTCTGCAACAATGGCCGATCACAGGAGCATATGCTTTTCCCCCCTTTTCCATGATTCTCAGGACTTTACTTTTTGTCAAATGTCAGCAGACTTCTCTACTGATAATAACTCCCTTTTGGCAATCCCAAGTCTGGTATCCTCTTCTACTAGAACTATCATTCCTTCATCCAATTCTACTTCCATCCAGATCAGATCTTCTAACAGATCCTTCAGACCAATTTCATCCTCTAGTCCTTCAGGACAGACTTCATCTAATCGCTTGGATGATTTCAGGGGCTCCTGGTCTGGCATCAGATTATCGGAAGAAGCTAGACTCCTCCTTCAGGATTCCTGGGCCCCTGGAACCAAAAAATGTTATTTATCCTCCTGGCTTAAATGGTCTAGCTGGTGCAATTCTAGACACATGGATCCCATTTCAGCCCCTCTAAATCAAGTAATTAATTTTTTATCTTCCCTTTTTCAATCAGGTTTAGCTTACAGATCCATTAACGTAGCTAGATCAGCTATATCTGTGGGTCACGAGTTACTTAATAATATCCCTATAGGTCAACATCCTACTATTTGTAGACTTCTAAAATCCATTCGCCTTAAACGTCCTCCTTCTTCGAAATACTCATCTTTTTCTCCTCAAGGTGTCATTTTCTCTATCTCTCGTAGAACCAAAACTCTATCTTCATCCATTTTTTAATCCCTATTTTTATGAACATCCTAAGCTTTGCGTAGTTCTTTGTCTTAAAGAATACGAACACAGAACTTCCTTGCTTAGGTCTTCATCTCACAACCAACTTCTTATTTCCTATGCTCCACCTCACTTACCAGTTTCTTCCCCTACTATCAGTAGATGGGTTAAAGGAGTTATGAATCAAGCTGGTGTTGATAGTTTTTTCTCTTCTCATTCAATAAGAGGAGCTTCTGCCTCAAAGGCGTTTTCTAAATCTGCTTCCCTTCAGGATATCCTTAATGCTGCCGACTAGTCATCAGATTCAGTTTTTAGACAATTTTATTTTAAACCTATTCATTCTATTCCTTTTAATTTAGTTTCAGAAGTTCTTTGCTTTAAACTAGCAAAATATGAGTCTCTGTCCTTGTAATAAAATTACGATTATCCTAGCTTTGTGAAGGTATAATCTAGATTTTATTAAAGAGACAGAGACGAGTATTTTTCCTCCCACATTTTATTGTTCTTGTATTTACATGATGTTTTTACCCTCCCTATATATATTAATTATTATATTATATTATTATTAACATTGTTTTACTATATTTTATTTTTAGTGCAAAACCCCACTTCAGGTTTTCAAGGAACCGTCTGAGCATTACATACAGTTTCTACAATCAACTTCTTCAGGATATCTATCACCTACAAGGAAGTTTTCTTTCATTCAAGACTTCAAGAATCTCTTCAAGCAAAACTGCTTTTCTTCAATGTTCCTGTTCCTCCTCATCTTCATATTCTTAGGATTCATGTTCTACTTTTTGGACAATATCCTTTTTGGTTTTCGCAACAAAGTTCAAAGAGGAAGATTGGACAGTTACTGGCTATGTTATGATCTGTTGGACTCTGCTCAATGGTCAACTCTGTCCATTTCATGCCAAACTCTGTTTTCATTGGTTAATAAGTTCTGTTCTTTATTGTATTCACTGTTTATTTAAATTTAATGTACTTTAAAATGCTGCCCTCAGTAAAGAGAAAAGATATAAAGCAAAATACTCGTCTCTGTCTCTTTAATAAAATCTAGATTATACCTTCATAAAGCTAGGATAATCGGAATTTTCATTTATAAATAATTGGGTGTTTTGATCAGCAATTTCGTTTTGATCTATCAAATAAATGAAGGACACAGTAATATTTCAGTAGTGAAAAGAAATGTTATGCTTACCTGATAAATTTATTTATTTCTTGACATGGTGAGTCCACAGATCATCATTAATTACTGTTAGGAATATCACTCCTGCCCAGCAGGAGGCGGCAAAGAGCACCACAACAGAGCTGTTAAATATCTCCTCCCTTCCCTCCCACTCCAGTCAGTCAACCGAAGTAAAGAAGAGAAAGGAAAAAACAAGGGGCAGAGGTGTCTGAAGTTTATAACATACTAACAACCTGTCTAAATAACAGGCCGGGAGGTGGACTCATCGTGTCAAGAAATAAATACATTTTCAGGTAAGCATACATTTTCTTTTCTTTCTAATGACACAATGAGTCCATGGATCATCATTAATTACTGTTGGGAATCAATACCCAAGCTAGAGTACACAGATGATAAGGGAGGGCCAAGACAGGAAACCTAAATGCAATGCACCACTGCTTGAAAAACCTTTCTCCCAAAAGAGACCTCGCCGAGACAAAAGATTCAAATTTAAAATCTGAAAAAGTGTGAAGAGAGAATCAGGTTGCCGACTTGCAAATCTGTTCCATAAGGCTTCAAATTGAATGCCGAAGAGGAAACAACCCTCATAGATAAAGCCGTAACTCCCTCGAGAGACTGCTGACCAACAAACTCATAAGCAAAGCAAATGATATTCTTCAGCTACAAAGTAAAAGAAGAAGCTTTTAGTCCCTGTTCGTTAAACAGGAGACTGACAAAATACTTAGATGCCTGTATGAAAAATTATAGTGCACGTACCACGTCCAGATAGTGTAGAAGCCATTCCTCATAAAAAGAAGGATTAGGCTACAAGAAAAGAACATCAATCTCCTGATTAGTGTTCCCATCTGAAACCACTTTAGGGAGAAACCCTAAATTACAACGTAAATCCACCTTATCCAAAGGAACATAAGGTAAGGAGACTCATACTGTAAAGTCAAGAGCTCTGACACTCTATGAGCAGAGAAAATATCTAAGGAATGCAGCGGCTCAAACGGAGCACTCTGAAGAACCTTAAGAACAAAATGAAGACTTCAAGGAAGGAGTAACAGATTTGAACACAGGCCTGATCCTGGCCAAGGCCTGACCGAACAAATGTATGTATGGGATGTCTGCCAGACGATCATGTAACAAAATAGACAAGCTATTTTTTGGAGAAAAGACCTAATTCTAGGTATCCGAACTCTACTCCTTTTAAGAGTATCCCTTGGATTCACACCAGTATAATTATTTACACCATGTCTTAGGGGAAAATCTTCCTAGACACAGACTTAAGAGCCCAGTTCATGGTCTCAATGACCAATTCTGAATCCACACTTGGATAAAATAAAGCATCCATCTTCAAGTAGTCGGCTTCAGAGAAACTAAATTTGAATAAAATAAGGGTCCTTGAAGTAGAAGGTCCTTCCTCCACAGAAGACTCCCAGGTGGAAGATGTGACATGTCCCCCAGGACTGCATACTAATCTTGTGGGGCCACACCGGTGAAAAAAAGGATCACCGACTCCCTCTCCTGCTTAACTCGAGCCAGGACTCCAGGAAAAAAATCAAATGGAGGAATTAAGTATGCAAGACTGAAATACCAAGGTAGCACCAGAGCATCTATTAGCACAGCCTGAGGGATCTTTGACCTCAACCCGAACCTTGGAAGCTTGACATTCTGTCGAGAAGCCATGAGATTCAATTGCAACTGACCCCACTGAGAATCATGCTGGAAAAATACTCCCGGCTGGAGTTCCCACTCCCCTGGGTAAAAAGTCTGCCTACTTACGAAGACGGCCTCTCAGAAGTCCCTTCTGGGATGAGGGTCGTCGACAGACAACAATTGTGGATCTCAGCCCACTGAACGATCTTGGCTACCTCTGTCATGGCCAAGAAAACTCAGAGTTCCTGCCGTAAGAAGTAAGCCTAACTGAAACCTGATAAACCAGGCCATAGCTAACTGAGGCCAGGCTAGGAGAGAATAGAAGATTACTCTCAATTTCAAAATGTTTATGGGTAGTACAGACTCCAACCGGGTCCATGTTCCCTGTTCTTGGAGAGCCCCAAATAGATCCCCAGCCCAAAGAGCTGGCATCTGTTGTTACATTCACCCAGAAGAACTGCGAAAGCAGGTTCCCTGGGGGGCAAAGATCCTGAGACAACCACCAAAGTATTCTTGACTGCTGAGGACTGAGGTGGAAATGGGCAACTGGAATGATGTCCATTGCCGCTACCATCAGCCCAATTACCTCCATGCACTGAGCCACTGAAGGCCGAGGAAAGGACTGAAGTGCTAGGCAAGAATTGAAAATCCTTGAATTCTTTTCCAAATTCACCTTCCATCCGTGAGACCACAGGAAAAATAACCACATTTCCGTGCATATTCCTGCTTGTTGAAAAAAAGGCGCCTGAACCAGAATGTCGTCCAGAGAAGGTGCCACTGCCATATTCCACAATCAGAGCACCACCAGCAGAGATCCCAGAAAATTACTAGAGCTGTGGCAAGGCCGGAAAGAGCTATGAGCTGTAAATGTTTTTCTAGAAGGCAAACCTTAAAAATTTGAGATAGTCCTTGTGGATGGGAACATGCAAGTATGCATCCTTCAAATCCACTGTGGTAATAATTAACCCTCTTGGACCAAAGGAAGAATGGAACGATAGATTACAACTTAAAAGACTGCACTCTAAGAACCCTGTGTGGATTCTAAAATTGGTCTGAAGGTTCCCTCCTTCTTGGGAACCACAAACAGATAGGAATAGCATCCCAGACCTTGTTCCTGCATTGGACTGTTTTCCCCTATTCCAAGACTGATAGGGTCTCCAGGAAGGCTTAGACTGCTCCTGCTTGAAAGAGCGAGTAGAAGGATTTCCCCAGAAATCACGAAAGGAACGAAATTATCTCTGACGCCGTTTTCACTTATTTCTCTTATCCTGTAGATGAAACATCTGCAGACCAAGATTTTAACCATAATGTTCTGCGGCCAATATGGCAAAGCTTAAAATCAGAGCTCCCAGTTTACTAATCTATAGGGAAGCTCAGTAATAAAGGAGTTTGCAAACTTAAGGGCCTTTATCCTATCCCTTCAAGAGGGGTGTCTGTCCAATAGAAACAGACAAAGCATCAAACCAGTATGACGCTGCACTGGTGACAGTAGCCATACAAACTGCAGTTTGTCATTGTAAACCATCTACTTCTTACCCATAGGGTCCGTAAGGAAACAACTATCCTCTATGGGAATAGTATCTCCCTTGGCTAGCGTGGAAATTGCCCCATCCATCCTGGGTATCGTCTGCCAAGACTCCTTGATAGAGTCTGCTATAGGAAACATCCTTTTAAATATAGGGGAGGAGAAAAGGGGATACCCGGCTTCTCCTATTCCTTAGTAAATATCTCTATAGCCCTATCTGGTACAGGAAATACTTCCACTAAGGAGGGCACGTTACAATATTTGTAAAACTTACTGGACTCTCTAGGATTGACTACGCCGGTAGTGTTGGAGTTGTCCAGGGTATCTAAAACCTCCTCAAGTAACAATGGAGGTATTCAAGCTAAAACTGAAAGAAAACAACCACAGGATTAGATAAAGGTATTACCCCATCTGAGTCTGAGAATTCCCCCTTAGATACTACCGAAGTATCTTCCTTTTTCAGGTTACAGGGAAGAACCCTTCGGAATATCTACTACTGAATCAGTCACACTATTCACTGATTGAATATATGTCCTCATGCACCTTTCCGTACAGCGTGGGAAAAACAGACAATGCATGAAATGCAAGGTAACTCCAGGAGGAGTGTGAGAGGAAGCGCAGGGCACTGCATGTGGGCTATAAATTTTTTTGGACACTTTAGGAGAAATTTGCGGCATATCTTGACCATTGTCAATAGACTCCTAGACAGCATGTGCCTTAGAAGGAGTAGGTTCAGAAAAAAATCTATTTTTATAAAAAAGTTCTCTCAATAGATGAGGATCAGAAAGGAATTGGTGGTACCACAATGGCAGCATAAAAACAAGAGACAACTAGCAAGGGCCTCTTGGTTCATTCTGACTCACAAAGGGAGAGTTAAACAAATAAACAGTTTAATTTTCTTTAATAAAAATTAACACATAAAAAAACGTTACTGTCTCTTTAAATTTTAAAACTTAACTTTTTATTTTTGTGTGCAAAAAAAAAACTAAATTAGTACGCAATTACTGCAGAACCCATCTACACCTCAGCTTAACCTTGCTGAGGTGCCCATCTGTTCTGATACCTATAACATTCCAAACTTTATATTTAAAAAACGTAACAACATTTTTCTTTCATAAAAAGGACCGGAACACAGCTGCAGCGTTGTCTGGTCCCAACATAAGTGTAAATACTAAGGACTGTGTTTCTAACTGAACAGTGACTCTTCCTTCCGTTTCCGAAATTCAGAGGTGTTGTAGAAGAGTGCGCAGCCCAAATTGGTGCCATACATAGCTCCGCCCATCGTGGGCATTACAACAAACAATCTCCCGGTCGCCATTCTTATTGTCTTTACAGATAAGCCACCGGGAGCTAAATGTACCTTCTGATAAGCCTGGAGGCAAATTGGGTCTACCGAATGCTAGACAGCAGCTTAGGCCATATATGTAACAAAAACAATCACCTCATACTGAGTCTTTTTCCCTCAGCCCTAGTGATTTGAGCCCCCAGAGAGAAAAAAACATCCTAATTCTCCTCAGCCCCAGTGCTTGCTTAACCCCTTAATGACCACAGCACTTTTCCATTTTCTGTCCGTTTGGGACCAAGGCTATTTTTACATTTTTGCGGTGTTTGTGTTTAGCTGTAATTTTCCTCTTACTCATTTACTGTACCCACACATATTATATACTGTTTTTCTCGCCATTAAATGGACTTTTTAAAGATACCATTATTTTCATATCTTATAATTTACTATAAAAAAATATATAAAATATGAGGAAAAATTGAAAAAAACACACTTTTTCTAACTTTGACCCCCAAAATCTGCTACATATCTACAACCACCAAAAAACACCTATGCTAAATAGTTTCTAAATTTTGTCCTGAGTTTAGAAATACCCAATGTTTATATGTTCTTTGCTTTTTTTGCAAGTTATAGGGCCATAAATACAAGTAGCACTTTGCTATTTCCAAACCATTTTTTTTTTCAAAATCAGCGCTAGTTACATTAGAACACTGATATCTTTCAGGAATCTCTGAATATCCATTGACATGTATATATTTTTTTTTTAGTAGACAACCCAAAGTATTGATCTAGGCCCATTTTGGTATATTTCATATACCATTTCACCGCCAAATGCGATCAAATAAAAAAAATCGTTCACTTTTTCACAATTTTTTTCACAAACTTTAGGTTTCTCACTGAAATTATTTACAAACAGCTTGTGCAATTATGGCACAAATGGTTGTAAATTCTTCTCTGGGATCCCCTTTGTTCAGAAATAGCAGACATATATGGCTTTGGCGTTGCTTTTTGGTATTTAGAAGGCCGCTAAATGCCGCTGCGCATCACACGTGTATTATGGCTAGCAGTGAAGGGGTTAATTAGGTAGCTTGTAGGGAGCTTGCAGGGTTAATATTAGATTTAGTGTAGAGCTCAGCCTCCCACCTGAAACATCAGACCCCCTGATCCCTCCCAAACAGCTCTCTTCCCACCCCCACCCCACAATTGTCCCCGCCATCTTAAGTACTGGCAGAAAGTCTGCCAGTACTAAAATAAAAGCTATATATTTTTTTTAAAGCATATTTACATATGCTGCTGTGTACGATCCCCCCTTAGCCCCCAACCTCACTGATCCCCCCAAACAGCTCTATAACCCTCCCACTCTAACTTAATGGGCGCCATCTTGGGTACTGGCAGCTGTCTGCCAGTACCCAGTTTAGAAGAAAAAATGGGTTTTTTTTTTTAATTTTTTAAACTTTTCTGTAGTGTAGCTTCCCCCCACACAAAACCAACCCCCCACCCCTCCACGATCTCTTTTTGTGCTTTTGCACAAACAAGATTAGGCCACTTTTTACTAAAAACATTTTCCGGAGTGTAGCGGTTCCCACCCGCTCCCGCCCCGTGCACGCCCGCCACCCTCCGTGCACGAGCGCGTGTCCGTGCGTGCCCCCCGTCGGTCCCACCCCCGATCCCGCCCCCCTTGACGTCACACGGCACACCGATGGCCGCCCACCCGCCTCCCAAGTCGGCTCCCACCCACCAACGATACCGGCCATCGATGTCCGGTGCAGAGAGGGCCACAGAGTGGCTCTCTCTGCATCGGATGGCCATGTAAGGTTATTGCAGGATGCCTCCATATCGAGGCATCACTGCAATAACCGGAAAGCAGCTGGAAGTGAGCAGGATCGCTTCCAGCTGCTATCCACACCGAGGACGTGCAGGGTACGTCCTCAGGCGTTAACTGCCTTTTTTTTTAGGACGTACCCTGCACGTCCTCGGTCATTAAGGGGTTAAACCATGCTGTCACAGAAATCCACTTTAAATATAGAAGTTATGTCCCAGGTAAATAAAGTGCTCCACTTCCTCTGAGAATCTTTTTTTTTTCCAGAGCCAGAATAAAAAGTCAGCACTTACCTTTAAAATCTGCCCGACAGCAAGGCAGCTCACCAGGTTTGAGAGGTCCTCTCCCTCACATAGCCCTGTGGGAAAAAAGATAAAGCCTGAGTAATCTTACTTAGGCTATCAGGATTAGGGCAGCATAAATATATGGGAGGTGCAGTGAGAATTATGTCCCACAAGTTTCCATTGCTCTAAAGCCATCACTGCTCTACTGAAGAGACTGATATGGACTACGGCTACACCCCAGAACAAAAAAACTTGTACTACTTAAAAAATAATAAACTCTTGATTGAAGAATCTTTTACTAACACCTACTTTACCACCTCCTTGCTCTTAACGTAGGCAAAGAGAATGACTGGAGTGGGAGGGAAGGGAGGAGATATTTAACAGCTCTGCTGTGGTGCTCTTTGCCAATTCCTGCTGGGCAGGAGTGATATTCCCAACAGTAATTAATGATGATCCGTGGACTCATCCTGTCATTAGAAAGAAATTAGGTTTATTGGATTAACAGAAAATGTGCAATATGCATCAAAATGAAAATAGACAGGTGCATAAATTTGGGCACCCTTGTCATTTTGTTGATTTGAATACCTGTAGCTACCTAGCACTGATTAATTGGAACACACAATTGGTTTGGTGAGCCCGTTAAGCCTTGAACTTCATAGACAGGTGCATCCAATCATGAGAAAAGGTATTTAAGGTGGCCAATTGCAAGTTGTTGGTCTCTTTGACTCTCATCTGAAGAGTGGCAACTTGGGGGCCTCAAAACAACTCTCAAATAACCTGAAAACAAAGATTGTTCAACATTATGGTTTAGGGGAAGGCTACAAAAAGCTATTGAAAAGATTTAAGCTGTCAGTGTCCACTGTGAGGAACATAGTTAGGAAATGGAAGACCACAGGCACAGTTCTTGTTAAAGCCAGAAGTAAAATATCGGAGAGGCAAAGGAAACAGCCCACAGACCACCTCCAAAGACCTACAACATCATCTTGCTGCAGATGGTGTCACTGTGCATCATTCAACAATTCAGCGTATGGGAGAGTGATGCGGAAGAAGCCTTTTCTGCACACACACCACAAACAGAGTCGCTTGTGGTATGCAAACACACAATTGGACCAACCAGCTTCATTTTGGAAGAAGGTGCTGTGGACTGATGAAACAAAGATTGAGTTATTTGGTCATAACAAGGGGCGTATGCATGGTGGCAAAAGAACACAGCGTTCCAAGACAAACACTTACTAGCCACAGTAAAATGTGTTGGATGTTTCATCATGCTGTGGGGATGTGTGGCCAGTGTTGGTACTGGGAATCTTCTTAAAGTTGAGGGTCCCAAGGATTCCACTCTATCAGCAGATACTTGAGAATAATGTTGAGGAATTAGTCAGAAAGTTGAACTTACGCCGGAGCTGGATATTTCAAAAAGACAACAACCCAAAACACTGCTCAAAATCTACTCTGGCATTTATGCAGAGGAACAAGTACAATGTTCTGGAATGGCCATCCCAGTCCCCAGACCTGAATATCATTGAAAATCTGTGGGGTGATTTGAAGCGGGCTGTCCATGCAACCATCAAACCTAACTGAACTGGAGATGTTTTGCAAGGAGGAATGGTCCAAAATACATTCCTCCAGAATCCTCATTACAGCCTATAGGAAGCATCTAGAGGCTGTTATTTCTGCTAAAGGAGGCTCTACTAAATATTGATGCAATATTTCTGTTGGGGTGCCCAAGTTTATGCACCTGTCTAATTTCGTTTTGATGCATATTGCACATTTTCTGGTAATCCAATAAACCTCATCACTACTGAAATATTACTGTGTCCTTCAGTTATTTGATAGATCAAAATGAAATTGCTGATCCAAACACCCAATTATTTATAAATGAAAATCATGGAAATTGTCAGTGGTGCCTAAACTTTTGCATACGACGGTGTATATATATATATATATATATATATATATATATATATATATATATATATATATATATATATATATATATATATATATATATATATACACACACACACACATACACATACATTGGAGCCCTTCCCAGTTAAACACCTTGCCATATACCATATCCCTTTTAAAACATTTTTAATATTTAAATTATATTGTTTTATTAAAAAGTATGTACATTTTTTATTTTAATATGTTTTTTATGTGTTTTGTGAATTCTTTTTTTTTTTTACTAGCTATAATTTATGTCTCCTTGAAGGCTTTTCAAAATATAATTTTTAATAAGAATTTGTGAAAGCGTACACTGAAACTCCCCATAGAAGTAAATTACCCAGACTATTCCAGGGCCTATAGAATTTCAAAATTAAACTCTATGCCACGTTATATAATTTGGGATCAAATTGTTAAAAACAAAATTTATGCTTACCTGATAAATTTATTTCTCTTGTGGTGTATCCAGTCCACGGATCATCCATTACTTGTGGGATATTCTCCTTCCCAACAGGAAGCTGCAAGAGGATCACCCATAGCAGAGCTGTCTATATAGCTCCCCCCCAACTGCCACTCCCAGTCATTCGACCGAAGACAAGCAAGAGAAAGGAGAAACTATAGGGTGCAGTGGTGACTGTAGTTTAAAAATAAAACACACCTGCCTTAAAATGACAGGGTGGGCCGTGGACTGGATACACCACAAGAGAAAGAAATTTATCAGGTAAGCATAAATTTTGTTTTCTCTTGTAAGGTGTAACCAGTCCACGGATCATCCATTACTTGTGGGATACCAATACCAAAGCTATAGGACACTGATGAAGGGAGGGACAAGGCAGGTGCTTAAACAGAAGGCACCACTGCCTGCAAGACCTTTCTCCCAAAAATAGCCTCCGAAGAAGCAAAAGTATCAAATTTATAGAATTTTGAAAAAGTATGAAGCGAAGACCAAGTCGCCGCCTTACAAATCTGTTCAACAGAAGCCTCATTTTTAAAAGCCCATGTGGAAGCTACCGCTCTAGTAGAATGAGCTGTAATCCTTTCAGGAGGCTGCTGGCCAGCAGTCTCATAAGCTAAGCGTATTATACTCCTTAGCCAAAAAGAAAGAGAAGTTGCTGAAGCCTTTTGGCCTCTCCTCTGTCCAGAGTAGACAACAAACAATGCAGATGTTTTGACGAAAATCTTTAGTAACTTGTAAATAAAACTTTAAAGCACGAACCCCGTCAAGATTGTGTAAAAGACGTTCCTTCTTTGAAGAAGGATTAGGACACAGTGACGGTACAACAATCTCCTGATTGATATTTTTATTAGATACCACCTTAGGTAAAAAAACAGGTTTTGGTACGTATCTGCATGAAAAATGAGATAAGGGGAATCACATTGTAAAGCAGATAACTCCGAAACTCTTCGAGCTGAGGAGATAGCTACTAAAAACAGAACTTTCCAAGATAAGAGCTTAATATCTATGGAATGCAAAGGTTCAAACGGAACGCCTTGAAGAACCTTAAGAACTAAATTTAAACTCCAAGGTGGAGCAACAGATTTAAACACAGGCTTGATTCTGACTAAAGCCTGACAAAACGCCTGCACGTCTGGAACCTCAGCCAGACGTTTGTGCAAAAGAATAGACAGAGCAGAAATCTGTCCCTTTAAGGAACTAGCTGACAAACCCTTCTCCAATCCTTCTTGGAGAAAAGATAATATCCTAGGAATCCTGACCTTACTCCATGAGTAACCCTTGGATTCACACCAATGAAGATATTTAAACCATATTGTATGATAGATTTTCCTGGTGACAGCCTTTCGCGCCTGTATTAAGGTATCATTGACCGACTCGGAGAAACCACGCTTTGATAAAATCAAGCATTCAATCTCCAAGCAGTCAGCCACAGAGAAATTAGATTTGGATGGTTGAAAGGACCTTGAAGTAGAAGGTCCTGTCTCAGAGGTAGAGTCCATGGTGGAAAAGATGACATGTCCACCAGATCTGCATACCAAGTCCTGCGTGGCCACGCAGGTGCTATCAAAATCACTGATGCTCTCTCCTGCTTGACCTTGGCAATCAGACGAGGAAGCAGAGGAAACGGTGGAAACACATAAGCCAGGTTGAAGGACCAAGGCGCTGCTAGAGCACCTTTCAGCACTGCCTTGGGATCCCTGGACCTGGATCCGTAACAAGGAAGCTTGGCGTTCTGGCGAGATGCCATGAGATCCAGTTCTGGTTTGCCCCAGCGTTGAATCAACTGTGCAAACACCTCCGGATGGAGCTCCCACTCCCCTGGATGAAAAGTCTGTCGACTTAGAAAATCTGCCTCCCAGTTCTCTACTCCTGGGATATGGATAGCTGATAGATGGCAAGAGTGAATCTCTGCCCATCGAATTATCTTTGAAACCTCCAACATCGCTAGGGAACTCCTTGTTCCCCCTTGATGGTTGATGTAAGCTACAGTCGTGATGTTGTCCGACTGAAATCTGATGAACCTCACTGCCGCTAGCTGAGGCCAAGCCTGAAGAGCATTGAATATTGCTCTTAGTTCCAGAATGTTTATCGGAAGGAGTGCCTCCTCCTGAGTCCACGACCCCTGAGCCTTCAGAGAGTTCCAGACTGCACCCCAGCACAGAAGGCTGGCATCTGTCGTTACTATTGTCCAAGCTGGCCTGCGGAAGGTCATACCTTTGGACAGATGGACCCGAGATAGCCACCAGAGAAGAGAATCCCTGGTCTCTTGATCCAGATTTAGGAAAGGGGACAAATCTGTGTAAACCCCATTCCACTGACTGAGCATGCAGAGTTGCAGCGGTCTGAGATGAAGGCGGGCAAACGGAACTATGTCCATTGCCGCTACCATTAAGCAGATTACTTCCATACACTGAGCCACCGAAGGGCGAGAAGTAGAATAAAGAACACGGCAGGAATTTAGAAGTTTTGACAACCTGGCCTCTGTCAGATAAATCCTCATTTCTACGGAATCTATCAGAGTTCCCAGGAAGGAAACTCTTGTGAGAGGGGATAGAGAACTCTTTTTTTCGTTCACTTTCCACCCATGAGACCTCAGGAATGCCAGAACAATGTCCGTATGGGACTTGGCAATTTGGAAATTCGACGCCTGTATCAGAATGTCGTCTAAGTAAGGGGCTACTGCTATGCCCCGCGGCCTTAGGACCGTCAGAAGTGACCCCAGAACCTTCGTAAAGATTCTTGGTGCCGTAGCTAATCCAAAGGGAAGAGCCACAAACTGGTAATGCCTGTCTAGGAAGGCGAACCTGAGAAACCGATGATGATCTTTGTGTATCGGAATGTGAAGATAAGCATCCTTTAAGTCCACGGTAGTCATGTATTGACCCTCCTGGATCATAGGTAGGATGGTTCGAATAGTCTCCATCTTGAAAGATGGGACCCTGAGAAATTTGTTTAGGATCTTGAGATCTAAGATTGGTCTGAAGGTTCCCTCTTTCTTGGGAACCACAAATAGATTTGAATAGAAGCCTTGCCCATGTTCCTCCTTTGGAACTGGGTGGATCACTCCCATAACTAGGAGGTCTTGAACACAATGTAAGAATGCCTCTCTCTTTATCTGGTCTGCAGATAATTGTGAGAGGTGAAATCTTCCTTTTGGGGAAGAAGCTTTGAAGTCCAGAAGATATCCCTGGGACACAATTTCCAACGCCCAGGGATCCTGGACATCTCTTGCCCAAGCGTGGGCGAAGAGAGAAAGTCTGCCCCCTACTAGATCCGTTACCGGATCGGGGGCTGATCTTTCATGCTGTCTTAGAGGTAGCAGCAGGCTTCTTGGCCTGCTTACCTTTGTTCCGAGCCTGGTTAGGTCTCCAGACCGGTTTAGACTGGGCAAAATTTCCCTCTTGTTTTGTATAGAGGAAGCACTCATCTTAAAGTTTCGAAAGGCACGAAAATTAGTTTGTTTGGTCCTTAATTTGTTAGACCTATCCTGAGGAAGGGCATGACCTTTTCCTCCAGTAATATCAGAGATGATCTCCTTCAGTCCAGGCCCGAATAGGGTCTGCCCCTTGAAGGGAATGTTGAGAAGCTTAGACTTTGAAGTAACGTCAGCTGACCAGGATTTAAGCCATAGCGCCCTACGCGCCTGAATAGCAAAACCTGAGTTCTTAGCCGTTAGTTTAGTTAAATGAACAACGGCGCCCGAAACAAATGAATTGGCTAGCTTAAGCGCTTTAAGCTTGTCAAGTATATCATCCAATGGGGTTTCTACCTGTAAGGCCTCTTCCAGAGACTCAAACCAGAAGGCCGCAGCAGCAGTGACCGGGGCAATGCATGCAAGAGGCTGGAGAATAAAACCCTGTTGAATAAACATTTTCTTAAGGTAACCCTCTAACTTTTTATCCATTGGATCTAGGAAAGCACAACTGTCCTCGACGGGGATAGTTGTACGCTTAGCTAGGGTAGAAACTGCTCCCTCCACCTTAGGGACCGTTTGCCATAAGTCCCATGTAGCGGCATCTATTGGAAACATTTTCTTAAAAACAGGAGGGGGAGAGAACGGTACACCTGGTCTATCCCATTCCTTAGTAATAATTTCTGAAAACCTCTTAGGTATCGGGAAAATATCAGTGTAAACAGGCACTGCATAGTATTTATCCAATCTACACAATTTCTCTGGCACTATAATGGTGTCACAGTCATCCAGAGTAGCTAAAACCTCCCTGAGCAACACGCGGAGGTGTTCAAGCTTAAATTTAAATGTTGACATATCAGAATCAGGTTGAAGCATCTTCCCTGAGTCAGAAAAATCACCCACAGATAGAAGCTCTCCTGCCTCAGCTTCTGCATATTGTGAGGGGATATCAGACATAGCTACTAAAGAGCCAGAGTGCTCTGTATTTCTTCTAGCCCCAGAGCTGTCTCGCTTTCCTTGTAACCCTGGTAGTTTGGACAATATCGCTGTAAGGGTATGATCCATAACTGCCGCCATGTCTTGTAAAGTAAACGCCATGGGCGCGCTAGATGTATTTGGCGCCTCTTGAGCGGACGTCCCTTGAGCGGGAGTCAAAGGTTCTGACAAGTGGGGCGAGTTAGTCGGCATAACTTCCCCCTTATCAGTTTCCTCTGGTGATAAATCTTTTAAAGCGAAAATATGATCTTTATAACTTAAAGTAAAATCAGTACATTTGGTACACATTCTAAGAGGGGGTTCCACAATGGCTTCTAAACATAATGAACAAGGAGTTTCCTCTATGTCAGACATGTTTAAACAGACTAGCAATGAGACCAGCAAGCTTGGAAAACACTTTAATAAATGTAAACAAGCAAAAAATAAAAACGGTACTGTGCCTTTAAGAGAAACAAAAAAAGTCAGAAATTGACAAAACAGTGATAAAAAGCAGTAAATCTTACGAAATTTTTACAGTGTGTATAATAGGCTAACAGACCATTGCACCCACTTGCAAATGGATGATTAACCCCTTAATTTCAAAACCTGAACAAAAAAACGATATAAACGTTTTTCAACAGTCACAACAAACTGCCACAGCTCTGATGTGGCCCTACCTGCCCATACAACGACTTTGGAAGGCACAAAAAACCCTTTAGAGAGGTCCTAAGTGTTCAGGGGACTCCTTCAGGGAAACTGGATGTCTCAAGTTGCAAAATCTAATGTGCATTTAGGCGCGAAAATAGGCCCCTCCCAACCTGTATTCACAGTGAGAGGGCCTAACAAAACTATCCCTAGGCAAAATCTAGCCAGCCATGTGGAAAAAACTGGGCCCCAATAAAGTTTTATCACCAATATGTAGAAAAAAACGTTTAAACACTTCCAGCAAACGTTATCTTATTTTTCAGTAATGTGAGAAAGTAATAAGAATATTACCCTTTACAGCAAGCATGATACTAGTCGTTATTAAATAACTGTAATCAGGCTTACCTTAAATAAATCCGGTATTAACAGCATTTTCTAGCATATTCATTTCTCTAGAAAAATTTAAACTGCACATACCTCATAGCAGGAGACCCTGCATGCCATTCCCCCAGCTGAAGTTACCTATCTCTTCAGTTATGTGTGAGAACAGCAATGGATCTTAGTTACAACCTGCTAAGATCATCAAAGACCACAGGCAGACTCTTCTTCAACTTTCTGCCTGAGGCTAAAATAGTACAACTCCGGTACCATTTGAAAATAACAAACTTTTGATTGAAGATAAACTAAATAAATACACCACATCTCTCTAGCTACTTCCTTTCTTGTCGAGAGCTGCAAGAGAATGACTGGGAGTGGCAGTTGGGGGAGGAGCTATATAGACAGCTCTGCTGTGGGTGATCCTCTTGCAGCTTCCTGTTGGGAAGGAGAATATCCCACAAGTAATGGATGATCCGTGGACTGGATACACCTTACAAGAGAAATATGTTTTTAAGAAATAGGTTTTGTTTTATTAGGTATAGACTTTTATTTGGGGTTGAACACAACATTTTTTGGGGACATGCAATTTCTATTTTATAATTATTAAATATAATACATAAAACATTATTAATAAAAATCTGGTAATTCCAGAACTTGTTCTATAGTATCATAAAAACAACATGTGATGCCAGTTTGTGAATTAACCACGTTTCAGTTAAAGTCTTATTAATATAGACTTCAAGTTCTCACAGGTTAGTATCAAACCAAACGGTTAAGGCATATCCTTCTATACTAGTGTTGGTTATTTGTTTTTTTCACTTTTGAATGTTTCACTTGTCGTCAGACAAGGCTGGCTTGGAATGATGGTCTGTTTTCATCCTAAAAACAGAATTTATGCTTACCTGATAAATTTCTTTCTCCAACGGTGTGTCCGGTCCACGGCGTCATCCTTACTTGTGGGAATATTCTCTTCCCCAACAGGAAATGGCAAAGAGCACAGCAAAAGCTGCCCATATAGCCCCTCCTCAGGCTCCGCCCCCCAGTCATTCGACCGACGGTTAGGAGAAAAAAAGGAGAAACTATAGGGTGCCGTGGTGACTGTAGTGTATAGAGAAAGAAATTTTTCAAACCGGATTAAAAAACCAGGGCGGGCCATGGACCGGACACACCGTTGGAGAAAGAAATTTATCAGGTAAGCATAAATTCTGTTTTCTCCAACATTGGTGTGTCCGGTCCACGGCGTCATCCTTACTTGTGGGAACCAATACCAAAGCTTTAGGACACGGATGAAGGGAGGGAGCAAATCAGGTTACCTAAACAGAAGGCACCACGGCTTGCAAAACCTTTCTCCCAAAAATAGCCTCCGAAGAAGCATAAGTATCAAATTTGTAAAATTTGGCAAAAGTCCAAGTCGCTGCCTTACACATCTGAAGAACTGAAAGAACTAAATTTAGACTCCAAAGAGGAGTCATGGGTCTGTAAACAGGCTTGATTCTGACCAAAGCCTGTAAAAAAGCTTGTACATCTGGCACAGCTGCCAGACGTTTGTGTAACAAAACAGATAAAGCAGAAATCTGTCCTTTTAG
Organism: Bombina bombina; assembly: GCF_027579735.1. Classification (NCBI taxonomy): domain Eukaryota; kingdom Metazoa; phylum Chordata; class Amphibia; order Anura; family Bombinatoridae; genus Bombina; species Bombina bombina. The sequence goes on along the minus strand of NC_069507.1, from coordinate 125,137,829 downwards.
AGAACTCGCTGACAACCCATTATCCAAACCCTCTTGGAGAAAGGAGAGAATCTTAGGAATTTTAATCTTACTCCAGGAGAATCCCTTGGATTCACACCAACAGATATATTTTTTCCATATTTTATGGTAAATCTTTCTAGTCACAGGTTTTCTGGCTTGGACCAGAGTATCTATCACTGAATTTGAAAACCCACGCTTGGATAAAATCAAGCGTTCAATTTCCAAGCAGTCAGCTGCAGAGAAACTAGATTTGGATGTTCGAATGGACCTTGTACTAGAAGATCCTGTCTCAAAGGTAGCTTCCATGGTGGAGCCGATGACATATTCACCAGGTCTGCATACCAAGTCCTGCGTGGCCACGCAGGAGCTATCAGAATCACAGAGGCCTTCTCCTGTTTGATCCTGGCTGCGAGCCTGGGAAGGAGAGGAAACGGTGGAAACACATAAGCTAGGTTGAACGACCAAGGCGCCACTAATGCATCCACTAGAGTCGCCTTGGGATCCCTGGATCTGGACCCGTAGCAAGGAACCTTGAAGTTCTGACGAGACGCCATCAGATCCATGTCTGGAATGCCCCATAATTGAGTTAACTGGGCAAAGACCTCCGGGTGGAGTTCCCACTCCCCCGGATGGAAAGTCTGACGACTCAAATAATCCGCCTCCCAGTTGTCTACTCCTGGGATGTGAATTGCAGATAGGTGGCAGGAGTGATCCTCCGCTCATTTGATGATCTTGGATACCTCTCTCATCGCCAAGGAACTCTTTGTTCCTCCCTGATGGTTGATGTAAGCTACAGTCGTCATGTTGTCCGACTGGAATCTTATGAATCCGGCCTTCGCTAGTTGAGGCCAAGCCCGGAGCGCATTGAATATCGCTCTCAGTTCCAGGATGTTTATCGGGAGAAGAGACTCTTCCCGAGACCATAGACCCTGAGCTTTCAGGGAGTCCCAGACCGCTCCCCAGCCTAATAGACTGGCGTCGGTCGTGACAATGATCCACTCTGGTCTGCGGAAACTCATTCCCTGAGACAGGTGATTCTGAGTCAACCACCAACGGAGTGAGTTTCTGGTTACCTTGTCTACTTGAATCTGGGGAGACAAGTCTGCATAGTCCCCATTCCACTGATTGAGCATGCACAGTTGTAATGGTCTTAGATGAATTCGAGCAAAAGGAACTAAGTCCATTGCTGCAACCATCAATGCACTGAGCTATGGAAGGCTGCAGAATAGAGTGAAGAACTTGACAAGCGTTTAGAAGCTTTGACTTTCTGACCTCTGTCAGGAAGATCTTCATTTCTAAAGAATCTATTATTGTTCCCAAGAAGGGAACTCTTGTTGACGGAGACAGGGAACTCTTTTCTACGTTCACCTTCCACCCGTGAGATCTGAGAAAGGCTAGAACAATGTCTGTATGAGCCTTTGCCTTGGAAAGAGACGACGCTTGAATTAGAATGTCGTCTAGATAAGGTGCCACTGCAATGCCCCTCGGTCTTAGAACCGCTAGAAGGGACCCTAGCACCTTTGTGAAAATTCTGGGAGCAGTGGCTAAACCGAACGGAAGAGCCACGAACTGGTAATGTTTGTCCAGAAAGGCGAACCTTAGGAACTGATGATGATCTTTATGGATAGGAATATGTAGGTACGCATCCTTTAAATCCACGGTAGTCATATATTGACCCTCCTGGATTGTAGGTAAAATTGTTCGAATGGTTTCCATTTTGAACGATGGAACTCTGAGGAATTTGTTTAGAATTTCTAAATCCAGAATTGGTCTGAAAGTTCCCTCTTTTTTGGGAACTACAAACAGGTTTGAGTAAAACCCCTGACCTTGTTCCACTGTTGGAACTGGGTGTATCACTCCCATCTTTAACAGGTCTCCTACACAATGTAAGAATGCCTGTCTCTTTATCTGGTCTGAAGGTAAGCGAGACATGTGGAACCTTCCCCTTGAAGGAAGTTCCTTGAATTCTAGAAGATAACCCTGAGAGACTATTTCTAGTGCCCAGGGATCCGGAACATCTCTTGCCCAAGCCTGAGCAAAGAGAGAGAGTCTGCCCCCTACTAGATCCGGTCCCGGATCGGGGGCTACCCCTTCATGCTGTCTTGGTAGCAGCAGCAGGCTTCTTGGCCTGTTTACCCTTGTTCCAGCCTTGCATTGGTTTCCAAGCTGGCTTAGCCTGGGAAGCGTTACCCTCTTGTCTAGAGGCTGCAGAGTTAGGAGACGGTCCGTTCCTGAAGTTACGAAAGGAATGAAAATTGGACTTATTTTTAGCTTTAAAAGGCCTATCCTGTGGGAGGGCATGGCCCTTTCCCCCAGTGATGTCTGAAATAATTTCTTTCAATTCTGGCCCAAAAAGGGTCTTACCTTTGAAAGGAATATTAAGCAATTTTGTCTTGGAAGATACATCCGCCGACCAAGACTTTAGCCAGAGCGCTCTGTGCGCCACAATTGCAAACCCTGAATTTTTCGCCGCTAACCTCGCCAATTGCAAAGCGGCATCTAAAATAAAGGAATTAGCTAACTTAAGTGCGTGAATTCTGTCCATGACTTCCTCATATGGAGTCTCCTTATTGAGCGACTTTTCGAGTTCATCGAACCAAAAACACGCCGCCGTAGTGACAGGAATAATGCACGAAATTGGTTGGAGGAGGAAACCTTGCTGAACAAAAATCTTTTTAAGCAAACCCTCCAATTTTTTATCCATAGGATCTTTGAAAGCACAATTGTCCTCAATGGGAATAGTCGTGCGTTTAGCTAGCGTAGAAACTGCCCCCTCAACCTTAGGGACTGTTTGCCATGTGTCCTTCCTTGGGAGGTGGGACAAAAGGTATGCCTGGTTTCTCCCACTCCTTAGTCACTATGTCCGCCACCCTTTTAGGTATCGGAAAGGCATCAGGGTGCACCGGGACCTCTAGGAATTTGTCCATTTTGCACAATTTTTCTGGAATGACCAAAGAGTCACAATCATCCAGCGTAGTTAGTACCTCCTTAAGTAAGGCGCGGAGATGCTCTAACTTAAATTTAAACGTCACAACATCAGGTTCTGCCTGTTGAGAAATTCTTCCTGAATCAGAAATTTCTCCCTCTGACAAACCCTCCCTCACTGCCAATTCTGACTGGTGTGAGGGTATGACAGATAAATTATCGTCAGCGCACTCTTGCTCTACTGTATTTAAAACTGAGCAATCACGCTTTCTTTGAAATGCTGGCATTTTGGATAAAATATTAGCTATAGAATTATCCATTACTGCCGTTAATTGTTGCATAGTAACAAGCATTGGCGCGCTAGATGTACTAGGAATCGCCTGCGCTGGCATAACTGGTATTGACACAGAAGGAGAGGATGAAGAACTATCCCCACTACATTCATTTGAGGAATCATCTTGGGCAACCTTATTAAATGTGACAGTACTGTCCTTACTTTGTCTGGACGCCATGGCACAATTATCACATACATTTGAAGGGGGGGCCACCTTGGCCTCCATACATACAGAACATGATCTATCTGAAGGTACAGACATGTTAGACAGGCTTATACAGGCTATCAATGCAATAAAACCGTTTTTAAACAAAACCGTTACTGTCTCTTTAAATGTTAAACAGAGCACACTTTATTTCTGGATATGTGAAAAACTATGAAGGAAATATCCGATCTTTACCAAATTTGCACCCTAGTGTCTTAATGCCTTAAAAGTATTGCACCCCAATTTTCAACTTTAAACCCACTACAGTCCCAGCCACAGAGTTTGCTGCGGCTTCACCTGTCCTTGGGGGTTATTCGACACAAAAATAAGCCTTCTAGGAACGTTTTTAATGGCCACCAGACCCTCTCACATGAAGCTGCATGCACTGCATCCAAAAGAAACTGCGCAGTTATGGCGCGAAAATGAGGCTCTGCCTACTAGAGTGAAATATAGGTCACTGATGAAGTGAGAACTATGAAACGCGTTTGACCTTGTCACCTTGTTGGCGTGTATGCCTTTTATGTATTTTTCAAATAAAGGAGCTTTATATTTTTAAGCCTCAGCCTGGCGGTACTTTATTTACTTTCACCCTTTTCTACTAACCCTTTTTGAGTGCGAGGATTCCGGTTGTTCTACAGATTTTTCTACTGAGGGAAAGAGGTGAAGTTCCCTGTATACATCCTATTTGCACCAGTCAGACCGGAACCTTTGTCTTGATCACAGCTCCCGTGGGGAGCGCTGAGGAGGTGAGACAAAGTATTGCTGCAGCGGCAGCGAAGACACAGCATGGTGAACGAGAGAAAAAGAGAGAGGTGAATGGAACTTTTCTACACACTGAGCGCCTACGAACGGAGTGTGGTACTAGAGTGAAAGGCCCTTCCTGACTGGGAAGGTGTCTAAACGACTGCCTGGCGCCTAAAAACGTTCCCCAATTATTCTCAGGTTTTAAAAACACTTCAAACCGCATATAAATATTGAATAAAGCAATCGATTTAGCCCACAAGAGTGTCAACCAGTATATAGCCCATTAATAAGCCTTCATTCTGTTATGAGTCTAAGAAAATGGCTTACCGATCACAAAAAGGGAAAATGACAGTTTTCTAGCATTACTCAGTCTTGTTAGAAAATGGACTAGTCATACCTTGAGCAGAAAAGTCTGCAAACTGTTCCCCCCAACTGAAGTTCTCTGGGCTCAACAGTCCTGCGTGGGAACAGCAATTGATTTTAGTTACTGCTGCTAAAATCATACTCCTCTTTTAAACAGAACTCTTCATCCTTTTCTGTTTTAGAGTAAATAGTACAAACCGGCACTATTTTAAAATAACAAACTCTTGATAGAAGAATAAAAAACTACAACTAAACACCACATACTCTTCACCATCTCCGTGGAGATGCTACTTGTTCAGAGCGGCAAAGAGAATGACTGGGGGCGGAGCCTGATGAGGGGCTATATGGGCAGCTTTTGCTGTGCTCTTTGCCATTTCCTGTTGGGGAAGAGAATATTCCCACAAGTAAGGATGACGCCGTGGACCGGACACACCAATGTTGGAGAAATGAACAAACCTAGATCTAGGCTATTATGTATTTTTATATTTTATCTTTAATTTTCAATGAGTGTGGAATCATATTCCATACCAATTTCAATCTCACTTTTTTGCTATGACTATGGTCTACAATAATTTCCATATTTAGCAAATTAAATGGAAATGCACTCAGTGGTGACCATAATCCACATCAATGTTCACATTATGTTATATAACTTCCATTTTATGATGCATAAGAGTTGTATTTTTATTACTAATATTTATTAAATAATTTTTATAATAATATTTGCCATGTAATAAAGCATAGATGCTTTGCATAGTGAGACAAAATATATAAATGCCATACTTTGTAAATGAAAAATATTTGCAATAAAACTCTAAATACTGATTTTTGTTTAAGTTGTATAGGATTCGTTATTAATATGGCAACTATTTAGAAAACCAAAAGTCAAATTAAATTTCGTGTGCTAAATATATTACTTTCAGTAGAATGAAGGTATGTGGTTTATTTTTCAAACGTTTTAGAATATAGAGCATACTACTAAACAACATAATTATTTGCTAAGTTTTATATCTTTTTCCCCTTACTTTCACTTCATCTTTCTGTTACCTTCCCCATTCCCCCATCTCTTGCTTTACAAGCATACATACGATCTGTGTGATAGCGATGCTGTGCCTCAAGAAGATGCAGGCTGTTCCCGCAAGGCTCTGCAATGCCGCAAAGCTCTGCAGTGGGCGTGACCAATTGTCCACAATCCCTGCACCCAGGTCAGAGGGTGACAAAGGTATTAGCTGCGTGGATGAAGCCTTCCCATCCTGATGTGAAAGAAGGAAGATATGCTAATTGCATAATGTTGTGACTTAAGGGACACACACATTTACCTTATAGTTCTTACTACCTGTGTCACATTCACCTTTGGGGTAGGGAGGATTTGATGTCCTACATTTCATATGGGTAATAACATGTAAGTTGGTAACAATTTGTAACTGTGTTAGCAAGGAACTAATTAATAACCTAATCCATTGTTCTTTGTGTTTCTGTGCAGTGGAAAATATACACTTTTTTTAAATATTCCCCTCATAAATAATTATAAACATTATTTTATAAACATTTATTATAAACATTCACATCTCCATCTATAAATTTATCTTCAATTTAGTCCTTTTATGGGCTAGACTACAAGTGGGGTGCTATTGTTAGTGTGGGTTGCGATAACCAATATTGCAACGTCGCAAATTTGCACTCGTACAACAAGTTGAAATTGAGAGTTAAAAAACAATGTGTGCCAAACACAATATAAATACATTAAAATAAAGTGTTACTCACATATATACACTATCTGATAAAAATTATTTATAGAAAACATAATTTATGCTTACCTGATAAATTTATTTCTCTTGTAGTGTATTCAGTCCACGGGTCATCCATTACTTATGGGATATATTCCCTTCCCAACAGGAAGTTGCAAGAGGATCACCCAAAGCAGAGCTGCTATATAGCTCCTCCCCTCACATGTCATATCCAGTCATTCGACCGAAACAAGACAAGAAAGGAGAAACCATAGGGTGCAGTGGTGACTGGAGTTTAAATTAAAATTTAGATCTGCCTTAAAAAAAGACAGGGCGGGCCGTGGACTGAATACACTACAAGAGAAATAAATTTATCAGGTAAGCATAAATTATGTTTTCTCTTGTTAAGTGTATTCAGTCCACGGGTCATCCATTACTTATGGGATACCAATACCAAAGCTAAAGTACACGGATGATGGGAGGGACAAGGCAGGAACTTAAACAGAAAGAACCACTGCCTGTAGAACCTTTCTCCCAAAAACAGCCTCCGAAGAAGCAAAAGTGTCAAATTTGTAAAATTTTGAAAAAGTGTGAAGCGAAGACCAAGTCGCAGCCTTGCAAATCTGTTCAACAGAGGCCTCATTCTTAAAGGTCCAGGTGGAAGCCACAGCTCTAGTGGAATGAGCTGTAATTCTTTCAGGAGGCTGCTGTCCAGAAGTCTCATAGGCTAAACGTATTATGCTACGAAGCCAAAAGGAGAGAGAGGTTGCCGAAGCTTTTTGAGCTCTCCTCTGTCCAGAGTAAACGACAAACAGGGAAGAAGTTTGACGAAAATCTTTAGTTGCCTGTAAATAGAACTTCAGGGCACGGACTACGTCCAGATTATGCAAAAGTCGTTCCTTCTTTGAAGAAGGATTAGGACATAATGATGGAACAACAATCTCCTGATTGATATTCCTGTTAGAAACTACCTTAGGTAAAAACCCAGGTTTAGTACGCAGAACTACCTTGTCTGAATGGAAAATCAGATAAGGAGAATCACAATGTAAGGCAGATAACTCAGAGACTCTTCGAGCCGAGGAAATAGCCATCAAAAACAGAACTTTCCAAGATAAAAGCTTAATATCAATGGAATGAAGGGGTTCAAACGGAACACCTTGAAGAACTTTAAGAACCAAGTTTAAGCTCCACGGCGGAGAAACAGTCTTAAACACAGGTTTAATCCTAGCCAAAGCCTGACAAAAAGCCTGGACGTCTGGAACTTCTGCCAGACGTTTGTGTAAAAGAATAGACAGAGCAGAAATCTGTCCCTTTAACGAACTAGCAGATAAGCCCTTTTCTAAACCCTCTTGTAGAAAGGACAATATCCTAGGAATCCTAACCTTACTCCATGAGTAACTCTTGGATTCGCACCAATATAAATATTTACGCCATATCTTATGGTAAATTTTTCTGGTAACAGGCTTCCGTGCCTGTATTAAGGTATCAATAACTGACTCCGAGAAGTCACGCTTTGATAGTATCAAGCGTTCAATATCCATGCAGTCAGCCTCAGAGAAATTAGATTTGGATGGTTGAAAGGACCTTGTATTAGAAGGTCCTGCCTCAGAGGCAGAGACCATGGTGGATAGGACGACATGTCCACTAGGTCTGCATACCAGGTCCTGCGTGGCCACGCAGGCGCTATCAGAATCACCGATGCTCTCTCCTGTTTGATCTTGGCAATCAGTCGAGGCAGCAGCGGAAACGGTGGAAACACATAAGCCATGTTGAAAACCCAAGGGGCTGCTAGAGCATCTATCAGCGCCGCTCCCGGGTCCCTGGACCTGGATCCGTAACGAGGAAGCTTGGCGTTCTGGCGAGATGCCATGAGATCCAGTTCTGGTTTGCCCCAACGATGAACCAGCTGAAGGAACACCTCCGGATGAAGTTCCCACTCCCCCGGATGAAAAGTCTGGCGACTTAGAAAGTCCGCCTCCCAGTTCTCCACGCCTGGGATGTAAATCGCTGACAGGTGGCAAGAGTGAGACTCTGCCCAGCGAATTATCCTTGAGACTTCTAACATCGCTAGGGAACTCCTGGTTCCCCCTTGATGGTTGATGTAAGCCACAGTCGTGATGTTGTCCGACTGAAATCTGATGAACCTCAGTGTTGCTAGCTGAGGCCAAGCTAGAAGAGCATTGAATATTGCTCTTAACTCCAGAATATTTATTGGGAGGAGTTTCTCCTCCTGAGTCCACGATCCCTGAGCCTTCAGGGAGTTCCAGACTGTGCCCCAACCTAGAAGGCTGGCATCTGTTGTTACAATCGTCCAATCTGGCCTGCGAAAGGTCATACCCTTGGACAGATGGACCCGAGAAAGCCACCAGAGAAGAGAATCTCTGGTCTCTTGATCCAGATTTAGCAGAGGGGACAAATCTGAGTAATCCCCATTCCACTGACTTAGCATGCATAATTGCAGCGGTCTGAGATGCAGGCGCGCAAATGGCACTATGTCCATTGCCGCTACCATTAAGCCGATTACTTCCATGCACTGAGCCACTGACGGGCGTGGAATGGAATGAAGGACACGGCAAGCATTTAGAAGTTTTGATAACCTGGACTCCGTCAGGTAAATTTTCATCTCTACAGAATCTATAAGAGTCCCTAGGAAGGAGACTCTTGTGAGTGGTAATAGAGAACTCTTTTCCACGTTCACCTTCCACCCATGCGACCTCAGAAATGCCAGAACTATCTCTGTATGAGACTTGGCAATTTGAAAACTTGACGCTTGTATCAGAATGTCGTCTAGATATGGAGCCACCGCTATGCCTCGCGGTCTTAGAACCGCCAGAAGTGAGCCCAGAACCTTTGTAAAAATTCTCGGGGCCGTAGCTAACCCGAAGGGAAGAGCTACAAACTGGTAATGTCTGTCTAGAAAGGCAAATCTTAGGTACCGATAATAATCTTTGTGAATCGGTATGTGAAGGTAGGCATCCTTTAAGTCCACTGTGGTCATGTACTGACCCTCTTGGATCATGGGTAGGATGGTTCGAATAGTTTCCATTTTGAACGATGGAACTCTTAGGAATTTGTTTAAGCTCTTTAAGTCCAAGATTGGTTTGAAGGTTACCTCTTTCTTGGGAACTACAAACAGATTTGAGTAAAATCCTTGCCCTTGTTCCGTCCGCGGGATTGGGTGGATCACCTCTATTACTAGGAGGTCTTGTACACAGCGTAGAAATGCCTCTTTCTTTATTTGGTTTGCTGATAACCTTGAAAGATGAAATCTCCCTTGTGGAGGAGAAGCTTTGAAGTCCAGAAGATATCCATGAGATATGATCTCCAACGCCCAGGGATCCTGGACATCTCTTACCCACGCCTGGGCGAAGAGAGAAAGTCTGCCCCCCACTAGATCCGTTTCCGGATAGGGGGCCATCCCTTCATGCTGTCTTAGGGGCAGTAGTAGGTTTTCTGGCCTGCTTGCCCTTGTTCCAGGACTGGTTAGTTTTCCAGGCCTGTCTGTAACGAGCAACAGTTCCTTCCTGTTTTGGAGCGGAGGAAGCTGATGCTGCTCCTGCCTTGAAGTTTCGAAAGGCACGAAAATTAGACTGTTCGGCCTTTGATTTGGCCCTGTCCTGAGGAAGAGTATGACCCTTACCTCCAGTAATGTCAGCGATAATCTCATTCAAGCCGGGCCCGAATAAGGTTTGCCCCTTGAAAGGAATATTAAGCAATTTAGATTTAGAAGTCACGTCAGCTGACCAGGATTTAAGCCATAGCGCTCTGCGCGCCTGGATGGCGAATCCGGAGTTCCTAGCCGTTAGTTTAGTTAAATGTACAATGGCATCAGAAACAAATGCATTAGCTAGCTTAAGTGCTTTAAGCTTGTCCATAATTTCATTCAATGGAGCTGTGTGAATGTCTTCTAGAGACTCAAACCAGAATGCTGCAGCAGCAGTGAAAGGCGCAATGCATGCAAGGGGCTGTAGGATAAAAACTTGTTGAACAAACATTTTCTTAAGGTAACCTTCTAATTTTTTATCCATTGGATCCGAAAAAGCACAACTATCCTCCACCGGGATAGTGGTACGCTTAGCTAAAGTAGAAACTGCTCCCTCCACCTTAGGGACCGTCTGCCATAGGTCCCGTGTAGTGGCGTCTATTGGAAACATTTTCCTAAATATAGGAGGTGGGGAAAAGGGCACACCGGGTCTATCCCACTCCTTGCTAATAATTTCTGTAAGTCTTTTAGGTATAGGAAAAAAGTCAGTACACACCGGCACCGCATAGTATCTATCCAGCCTACATAATTTCTCTGTAATTGCAACTGTGTTACAGTCATTCAGAGCCGCTAAAACCTCCCCTAGCAATACACGGAGGTTCTCAAGCATAAATTTAAAATTAGAGATCTCTGAATCCGGTTTCCCTGGATCAGATCTGTCACCCACAGAATGAAGCTCTCCGTCCTCATGTTCTGCAAACTGTGACGCAGTATCGGACATGGCTCTCACAGCACCAGCGCGCTCTGTCCTTATCCCAGAGCAATCGCGCTTGCCTCTTAATTCTGGCAATTTAGATAATACTTCTGTCAGGGTATTATTCATAATAGTAGCCATGTCTTGAAGAGTGATTTGTATGGGCGTCTCTGATGTACTTGGCGCCACAATATAACGCGCCTCCTGAGCAGGAGGCGAAGGTACTGACACGTGAGGAGAGTTAGTCGGCATAACTTCCCCCTCGTTGTCTGGTGATAATTCCTTTACAGATAAAGACTGACCTTTATTATTTAAAGTGAAATCAATACATTTAGTACACATATTTCTATGGGGCTCCACACTGGCCTTCAAACATAGTGAACCAACAGATTCATCTGTGTCAGACATGTTTAAACAGACTAGCAATGAGACTAGCAAGCTTGGAAAACACTTTAAAATAAATTTACAAGCAATATAGAAAACGCTACTGCGCCTTTAAGAAGCACAAAAAACTGTCACAGTTGAAATAACAATGAACCAAATCAGTTATAGCAACCAAATTTTCACAGTAAATGTATTAAGTTAGCAGAGCATTGCACCCACTTGCAAATGGATGATTAACCCCTTAATACCCAAAACGGATAATCAAATAGAGAAAAAAACGTTTTTAACACAGTCAACACACTGTCACAGGTCTGCTGTGACTGATTACCTCCCTCAAAAATGACTTTTGAAGTCCCTTGAGCTCTCTAGAGACGTCCTGGGTCATGCAGGAAGAAGCAGGAAGACTGAGACTGAATTTTTACTGCACAAAAAAGCGCTAAAATAGGCCCCTCCCACTCATTATTACAACAGTGGGAACCTCAGTTAACTGTTTCTATGCAGAAATATAAGTCAGCCATGTGGAAAAATTCATGCCCCAATAAGTTTTATCACCTATGTACCTCACAAAAACGATTAAACATGCCAGCAAACGTTTTAAACATCCTTTTTTAAAGAGTATATATCTCTATTGATAAGCCTGATACCAGTCCTTCTACTGCATTTTAAGGCTTATTACATTACTTCAGTATTAGTAGCATTTTCGTAGTCAAATTCCATTCCTTAGAAAATTACTTTACTGCATATACATTAATCAGCCTGATACCAGTCGCTTTCACAGCATTTAAGGCTGTACTTACATTACATCGGTATCAGCAGTATTTTCTTAGTCAATTCCATTCCTTAGAAAAATATTTTACTGCACATACCTTATTTGCAGGAGACCCCGCACGCTATTCCCTTTCTGAAGTTACCCCACTCCTCAGAATGTGCGAGAACAGCCAGTGGATCTTAGTTACTTCTGCTAAGATCATAGAAAACGCAGGCAGATTCTTCTTCCAAATACTGCCTGAGAAAAAAAACAGCACACTCCGGTGCCATTTAAAAATAACAAACTTTTGATTGAAGAAATAATTAAGTATAAAACACCACTCTCCTCTCACGACCTCCATCTATGTTGAGGGTTGCAAGAGAATGACTGGATATGACATGTGAGGGGAGGAGCTATATAGCAGCTCTGCTTTGGGTGATCCTCTTGCAACTTCCTGTTGGGAAGGGAATATATCCCATAAGTAATGGATGACCCGTGGACTGAATACACTTAACAAGAGAAATATTAATATTTTTTTATAAGGGTTACGAGGTATATGGTGTTTGAATCTAAATATGTGAATATCATTACCTGTATAATTTATGTAAGAACTTATCTGATAAATTAATTTCTTTATATTGGAAAGAGTCCATGACATAGTGACGTATGGGATATACCATCCTACCAGGAGGAGCAAAGTTTCCAAACCTCAAAATGCCTATACATACACCCCTCACCACATCCACAATTTAGTTTAATGAATAGCCAAGTAGTGGGGTGATAAAATAAGGAGTAAAAAAGCATACAAAAAGAGGAACTGGAAATATAATTGTGCTTTTATACAAAAATCATAACCACCATAAGGGTGGGCCTCATGGACTCTTGCCAATATAAGAGAAAATTATTTATCAGGTAAGTTCTTACATAAATTATGTTTTCTTTCAATAAGCTAGTGACGTATGGGATAGAAATACCCAAGATGTGGAAGACCACACAAGAGTCACCAGAGAGGGAGGGATAAAATAAAAACAGCTATTTCTGCTGAACAAAATTAAATCCACACAAAAAATAAGTATTTCTCATACATTTCACATAAATTACAAGACAAAAAAACTTAAATCATAAGCAGAAGAATCAAACTGAGCAAGCTGCCTGAAGAACTTTTCTACCAAAGACTGCTTCAGAAGAAGCAAATATATCAAAATGGTAAAATTTAGTAAATGTATGCAAAGAAGACCTAGTTGCTGCTTTGCAAATCTGATCAACCGAAGCTTCATTCTTAAAAGCCCAAGAAATGGCGACTGATCTAGTAGAATGAGCAGTAATTCTCTGAGGTGGAGATTGCCCCGCCTCCAAATAAGCCTTGTGAATCAAAAGCTTTAACCAAGATGCCAAAGAAATGGCAGAGGCTTTCTGACCTTTCCTAGGACCAGAAAAAACAACAAATAGACTAGAAGTCTTCCTGAAATCTTTAGTAGTTTCAATATAATATTTCAAAGCTCTTACAACATCCAAAGAATGTAAAGATCTTTCAAGAGTATTCTTAGAATTAGGACACAAGGAAGGAACAACAATTTCCCTACCTATAAGTGTGGAGTCTCAAGGTGCAAGGCCTGTGACTTCATCACAGAAGGTAAAACTTTCTATTCATGTGTCACGAACCAGACATACAAAACAAAAGGGTGTATCAAATGCTCCACAAGCTATGTAGTCTATCTGATTGAATGCAATATTCACCATTTGCAATATATTGGTATGACATCCAGAGATGTCCGCACAAGGGTGCGTGAACACTTAGGCTACATAAAAAATGAAAAAACTTGTTCTGAGCTAGCTAGGCATTTTATTGAAATTCACTGTGGAGATGTTAGATCTTTTAAATGGCGGGCGATTGAAGCCATTAGGAGACCGTCTAGAGGGGGAGACAAAGATGCTATTTTAGCACGCCAAGAGGCATTTTGGATATTTAAACTCCGTACTCAGACTCCTAATGGCTTCAATTCGGAGTTCGATTTAATCAACCACTGGTGCTGAACCTTTTGGACGGCACCAGTACCGCCATACTCCCAGTATCATAAGCTGACTATCATATATGAACCTCACTAATATATAATATTAGGTATCTATTGGTGTCTTTTTTGTTCTTCTTTAATTCCTTATCTAGTACCTGACCTCTGTTGGTTTTAGTTTGATAAGTGAACTCTTTTTGTTAACTCCAAAAAATATACAGTTTTAGTTAAACTTTTTGCTTTAATAAAGTTGTAGTCACTCTTATTAGCATTTTTTAGCTAGTCATAAAAATAAAAATATAGTTCCCATTCAGTAGATAAAAATGGAGAATGAGATAATCTCCTTCTATTGTATTTAAAGCCTTATCTGCGATTGGTTTATTAAGGGAATTTTAGACTTTTTGACATTAATTTGCTTATATTTTGTAGCTACCTTTGTTTACCTTGGTATAAGTTTATTAGAGTATATCTATCTACCTGCTTTTGTCAGTGTTTATACACCTGTTACTCTGAGAGAGAAAGAAACGTGTATATGCTTTTGTTTAACCATTACTGTATGTCCTCCTCTATCTTTGTAACCTGCATGTTTCTGTATTCTGACAATATGAATATATACATATGTGCATGCCATGTATTTCTAACTTGTTAACCGAATTGTCAAGTGATAACAATATTGTTTCTGCCTGTAATACCCTAAATTCAAATTGTCACATCAAGGGTTAAGAGGGAGGTAACTATTGCATCCCCAGTAGCCAATAACTTTGTAGAGCACAATTTTTAAATGTCTTTGTTGTAGCACACAGCAGGTCTTAGATTACGGCAACTAGCCGAAACTAGTAGGACCAGCTGTTTCTCTGTTACTCTGCTGGTGTCCCACTATATATTTTATTTCATCTCAATAAAGTCCGTTGGATCATTTTTTACATTTGGAACTCCTGAATCTTCTTTTGTTTCTAACAATTTCCCTACTAATTTAGAATTCACAACCTTAGGAAGAAATTTAAACGATGTCCGCAAAACAGCCTTATCCTGATTGAAAACCAGAAAAGGAGACTCACAAGAGAGAGCAGACAAAACAACATAATTTATGTAAGAACTTACCTGATAAATTCATTTCTTTCATATTAGCAAGAGTCCATGAGCTAGTGACGTATGGGATATACATTCCTACCAGGAGGGGCAAAGTTTCCCAAACCTCAAAATGCCTATAAATACACCCCTCACCACACCCACAATTCAGTTTAACGAATAGCCAAGAAGTGGGGTGATAAAAAAGTGCGAAAGCATATAAAATAAGGAATTGGAATAATTGTGCTTTATACAAAAAAATCATAACCACCACAAAAAAGGGCGGGCCTCATGGACTCTTGCTAATATGAAAGAAATTAATTTATCAGGTAAGTTCTTACATAAATTATGTTTTCTTTCATGTAATTAGCAAGAGTCCATGAGCTAGTGACGTATGGGATAATGATTACCCAAGATGTGGATCTTTCCACACAAGAGTCACTAGAGAGGGAGGGATAAAAATAAAGACAGCCAATTCCTGCTGAAAATAATCCACACCCAAAATAAAGTTTAATGAAAAACATAAGCAGAAGATTCAAACTGAAACCGCTGCCTGAAGTACTTTTCTACCAAAAACTGCTTCAGAAGAAGAAAATACATCAAAATGGTAGAATTAAGTAAAAGTATGCAAAGAGGACCAAGTTGCTGCTTTGCAAATCTGATCAACCGAAGCTTCATTCCTAAACGCCCAGGAAGTAGAAACTGACCTAGTAGAATGAGCTGTAATCCTTTGAGGCGGAGTTTTACCCGACTCAACATAGGCAAGATGAATTAAAGATTTCAACCAAGATGCCAAAGAAATGGCAGAAGCTTTCTGGCCTTTTCTAGAACCGGAAAAGATGACAAATAGACTAGAAGTCTTTCGGAAAGATTTAGTAGCTTCAACATAATATTTCAAAGCTCTAACAACATCCAAAGAATGCAACGATTTCTCCTTAGAATTCTTAGGATTAGGACATAATGAAGGAACCACAATTTCTCTACTAATGTTGTTGGAATTCACAACTTTAGGTAAAAATTCAAAAGAAGTTCGCAACACCGCCTTATCCTGGTGAAAAATCAGAAAAGGAGACTCACAAGAAAGAGCAGATAATTCAGAAACTCTTCTGGCAGAAGAGATGGCCAAAAGGAACAAAACTTTCCAAGAAAGTAATTTAATTTCCAATGAATGCATAGGTTCAAATTGAGGAGCTTGAAGAGCCCCCAGAACCAAATTCAAACTCCAAGGAGGAGAAATTGACTTAATGACAGGTTTTATACGAACCAAAGCTTGTACAAAACAATGAATATCAGGAAGAATAGCAATCTTTCTGTGAAAAACAGAATTTATGTTTACCTGATAAATTACTTTCTCCAACGGTGTGTCCGGTCCACGGCGTCATCCTTACTTGTGGGATATTCTCCTCCCCAACAGGAAATGGCAAAGAGCCCAGCAAAGCTGGTCACATGATCCCTCCTAGGCTCCGCCTACCCCAGTCATTCGACCGACGTTAAGGAGGAATATTTGCATAGGAGAAACCATATGTTACCGTGGTGACTGTAGTTAAAGAAAATAAATTATCAGACCTGATTAAAAAAACCAGGGCGGGCCGTGGACCGGACACACCGTTGGAGAAAGTAATTTATCAGGTAAACATAAATTCTGTTTTCTCCAACATAGGTGTGTCCGGTCCACGGCGTCATCCTTACTTGTGGGAACCAATACCAAAGCTTTAGGACACGGATGAAGGGAGGGAGCAAATCAGGTCACCTAAATGGAAGGCACCACGGCTTGCAAAACCTTTCTCCCAAAAATAGCCTCAGAAGAAGCAAAAGTATCAAATTTGTAAAATTTAGAAAAAGTGTGCAGTGAAGACCAAGTCACTGCCTTACATATCTGATCAACAGAAGCCTCGTTCTTGAAGGCCCATGTGGAAGCCACAGCCCTAGTGGAGTGAGCTGTGATTCTTTCAGGAGGCTGCCGTCCGGCAGTCTCATAAGCCAATCGGATAATGCTTTTAATCCAGAAGGAGAGAGAGGTAGAAGTTGCTTTTTGACCTCTCCGTTTACCAGAATAAACAACAAACAAAGACAAAGTTTGTCAGAAAACCTTAGTAGCTGCTAAGTAAAATTTGAGAGCACGAACTACATCCAAGTTGTGCAACAAACGTTCCTTCTTTGAAACTGGATTAGGACACAAAGAAGGCACAACTATCTCCTGGTTAATGTTTTTGTTAGAAACAACTTTTGGAAGAAAACCAGGTTTAGTACGCAAAACCACCTTATCTGCATGGAACACCAGATAAGGAGAAGAACACTGCAGAGCAGATAATTCTGAAACTCTTCTAGCAGAAGAAATTGCAACCAAAAACAAAACTTTCCAAGATAATAACTTAATATCAACGGAATGTAAGGGTTCAAACGGAACCCCCTAAAGAACTGAAAGAACTAGGTTGAGACTCCAAGGAGGAGTCAAAATTTTGTAAACAGGCTTGATTCTAACCAGAGCCTGAACAAAGGCTAGAACATCTGGCACAGCTGCCAGCTTTTTGTGAAGTAACACAGAGAAGGCAGAAATCTGTCCCATCAAGGAACTTGCAGATAATCCTTTTTCCAATCCTTCTCGAAGGAAGGATAGACTCTTAGGAATCTTAACCTTGTCCCAAGGGAATCCTGCAGATTCACACCAACAGATATACCAAATTATGTGGTAATTTTTCTGGTTACAGGCTTTCAGGCCTGAACAAGAGTATTAATAACAGAATCTGAGAACCCTCGCTTTGATAAGATCAAGCGTTCAATCTCCAAGCAGTCAGCTGGAGTGGGTCGAACGGACCTAGAACAAGAAGGTCTCGTCTCAAAGGTAGCTTCCATGGTGGAGCCGATGACATATTCACCAGATCTGCATACCAAGTCCTGCGTGGCCACGCAGGAGCTATCAAAATCACCGACGCCCTCTCCTGATTGATCCTGGCTACCAGCCTGGGGATGAGAGGAAACGGCGGGAACACATAAGCTAGTTTGAAGGTCCAAGGTGCTACTAGTGCATCCACTAGAGCCGCCTTGGGATCCCTGGATCTGTACCCGTAGTAAGGAACTCTGAAGTTCTGACGAGAGGCCATCAGATCCATGTCTGGAATGCCCCACGGTTGAGTGACTTGGGCAAAGATTTCCGGATGGAGTTCCCACTCCCCCGGATGCAATGTCTGACGACTCAGAAAATCCGCTTCCCAATTTTCCACTCCTAGGATGTGGATAGCAGACAGGTGGCAGGAGTGAGACTCCGCCCATAGAATGATTTTGGTCACTTCTTCCATCGCTAGGGAACTCCTTGTTCCCCCCTGATGGTTGATGTATGAACTTGGCCCTCGCTAGCTGAGGCCAAGCTTTGAGAGCATTGAATATCGCTCTCAGTTCCCGAATATTTATCGGTAGAAGAGATTCTACCCGAGACCAAAGACCCTGAGCTTTCAGGGATCCCCAGACCGCGCCCCAGCCCATCAGACTGGCGTCGGTCGTGACAAGGACCCACTCTGGTCTGCGGAAGGTCATCCCTTGTGACAGGTTGTCCAGGGACAGCCACCAACGGAATGAGTCTCTGGTCCTCTGATTTACTTGTATCTTCGGAGACAAGTCTGAATAGTCCCCATTCCACTGACTGAGCATGAACAGTTGTAATGGTCTTAGATGAATGCGCACAAAAGGAACTATGTCCATTGCCGCAACCATCAAACCTATCACTTCCATGCACTGCGCTATGGAAGGAAGAGGAACGGAATGAAGTATCCGACAAGAGTCTAGAAGTTTTGTTTTTCTGGCTTCTGTCAGAAAAATCCTCATTTCTAAGGAGTCTATTATAGTTCCCAAGAAGGGAACCCTCGTTGACGGAGATAGAGAACTCTTTTCCACGTTCACTTTCCATCCGTGAGATCTGAGAAAGGCCAGGACAATGTCCGTGTGAGCCTTTACTTGAGGAAGGGACGACGCTAGAATCAGAATGTCGTCCAAGTAAGGTACTACAGCAATGCCCCTTGGTCTTAGCACCGCCAGAAGGGACCCTAGTACCTATGAGAAAATCCTAGGAGCAGTGGCTAATCCGAAAGAAAACGCCACGAACTGGAAATGCTTGTCCAGGAATTCAAACCTTAGGAACCGATGATGTTCCTTGTGGATAGGAATATGTAGATACGCATCCTTGAAATCCACCTTGGTCATGAATTGACCTTCCTGGATGAAAGGAAGGAGTGTTCGAATGGTTTCCATCTTGAACGATGGAACCTTGAGAAACTTGTTCAAGATCTTGAGATCTAAGATTGGTCTGAACGTTCCCTCTTTTTTGGGAACTATGAACAGATTGGAGTAGGACCCCATCCCTTGTTCTCCTAATGGAACAGGATGAATCACTCCCATTTTTAGCAGGTCTTCTACCCAATGTAAGAATGCCTGTCTTCTTATGTGATCTGAAGACAACTGAGACCTGTGGAACCTCCCCCTTGGAGGAAGCCCCTTGAACTCCAGAGAATAACCTTGGGAGACTATTTCTAGCGCCCAAGGATCCAGAACATCTCTTGCCCCAGCCTGAGCGAAGAGAGAGAGTCTGCCCCCCACCAGATCCGGTCCCGGATCGGGGGCCCGCATTTCATGCTGTCTTGGTAGCAGTGGCAGGTTTCCTGGCCTGCTCTCTTTTGTTCCAGCCTTGCATAGGTCTCCAGGCTGGATTGGCTTGAGAAGTATTACCTTCCTGCTTAAAGGACATAGCCCTTGGGGCTGATCCGTTTCTGCGAAAGGGACGAAACTTAGGTTTATTTTTGGTCTTGAAAAGACCTATCCTGAGGAAGGGCGTGGCCCTTGCCCCCAGTGATATCAGAGAAAATCTCTTTCAAGTCAGGGCCAAAGAGTGTTTTCCCCTTGAAAGGAATGTCAAGCAATTTGTTCTTGGAAGACGCATCCGCTGCCCAAGATTTTAACCAAAGCGCTCTGCGCCACAATAGCAAACCCAGAATTTTTTCGCCGCTAACCTAGCCTATTGCAAGGTGGCGTCTAGGGTGAAAGAATTAGCCAATTTAAGAGCACGAATTCTGTCCATAATCTCCTCATAAGAAGAAGAATTACTAATAATCGCCTTTCCTAGCTCATCAAACTAGAAACACGCGGCTGCAGTGACAGGGACAATGCATGCAATTGGTTGTAGAAGGGAACCTTGCTGAACAAACATCTTTAGCAGACCTTCTAATTTTTTATCCATAGGATCTTGGAAAGCACAACTATCTTCTATGGGTATAGTGGCGCGCTTGTGTAGAGTAGAAACCGCCCCCTCGACCTTGGGGACTGTCTGCCATCAGTCCTTTCTGGGGTCGACTATAGGAAAACAATTTTATAAATATGGGGGGAGGTACTAAAGGTATACCGGGCCTGTCCCATTCTTTACTAACAATGTACGCCACCCGCTTGGATATAGGAAAAGCTTCGGGGGGCCCCGGGGCCTCTAAGAACTTTTCCATTTTACATAGTGGTTCTGGAATGACCAGATAATCACAATCATCCAAATTGGATAACACCTCCTTAAGCAGAGCGCGGAGATGTTCCAACTTAAATTTAAAAGTAATCACATCAGGTTCAGCTTATTGAGAAATGTTTCCTGAATCTGAAATTTCTCCCTCAGACAAAACCTCCCTGGCCCCCTCAGACTGGTGTAGGGGCCCTTCAGAAACCATATCATCAGCGTTCTCATGCTCTACAGAATTTTCTAAAACAGAGCAGTCGCGCTTTCACTGATAAGTGGGCATATTGGCTAAAATGTTTTTGATAGAATTATCCATTACAGCCGTTAAATGTTGCATAGTAAGGAGTATTGGCGCACTAGATGTACTAGGGGCCTCCTGTATGGGCAAGACTGGTGTAGACGAAGGAGGGGATGATGCAGTACCATGCTTACTCCCCTCACTTGAGGAATCATCTTGGGCATCATTTTTACTAAAATTTTTTATGACATAAAATACATATAGTTAAATGAGAAGGAACCTTGGTTTCCCCACAGTCAGAACACAATCTATCTGGTAGTTCAGACATTGTAAACAGGCATAAACTTGATAACAAAGCACAAAAAACGTTTTAAAATAAAACCGTTACTGTCACTTTAAATTTTAAACTAAACACACTTTATTACTGCAATTGCGAAAAAGTATGAAGGAATTGTTCAAAATTCACCAAAATTTCACCACAGTGTCTTAAAGCCTTAAAAGTATTGCACACCAAATTTGGAAGCTTTAACCCTTAAAATAACGGAACCGGAGCCGTTTTTATATTTAACCCCTTTACAGTCCCTGGAATCTGCTTTGCTGAGACCCAACCAAGCCCAAAGGGGAATACGATACCAAATGATGCCTTAGAAAGACTTTTCTGTGTATCAGAGCTCCACACACATGCAGCTGCATGCCATGCTGTCCTCAAAAACAAGTGCGCCATACCGGCGCGAAAATGAGGCTCTGACTATGATTAGGGAAAGCCCCTAAAGAATAAGGTGTCAAAAACAGTGCCTGCCGATATAATCATATCAAAATACCCAGAATAAATGATTCCTCAAGGCTAAATATGTGTTAATAATGAATCGATTTAGCCCAGAAAAAGTCTACAGTCTTAATAAGCCCTTGTGAAGCCCTTATTTACTATCTTAATAAACATGGCTTACCGGATCCCATAGGGAAAATGACAGCTTCCAGCATTACATCGTCTTGTTAGAATGTGTCATACCTCAAGCAGTAAGAGACTGCACACTGTTCCCCCAACTGAAGTTAATTGCTCTCAACAGTCCTGTGTGGAACAGCCATGGATTTTAGTTACGGTGCTAAAATCATTTTCCTCATACAAACAGAAATCTTCATCTCTTTTCTGTTTCTGAGTAAATAGTACATACCAGCACTATTTTAAAATAACAAACTCTTGATTGAATAATAAAAACTACAGTTAAACACTAAAAAACTCTAAGCCATCTCCGTGGAGATGTTGCCTGTACAACGGCAAAGAGAATGACTGGGGTAGGCGGAGCCTAGGAGGGATCATGTGACCAGCTTTGCTGGGCTCTTTGCCATTTCCTGTTGGGGAGGAGAATATCCCACAAGTAAGGATGACGCCGTGGACCGGACACACCTATGTTGGAGAAAAGAACAGAAAGAGCAGAGATTTGTCCTTTCAAGGAACTTGCGGACAAACCCTTATCTAAACCATCCTGAAGAAACTGTAATATTCTCGGTATTCTAAAAGAATGCCAAGAAAAATGATGAGAAAGACACCAAGAAATATAAGTCTTCCAGACTCTATAATATATCTCTCTAGATACAGATTTACGAGCCTGTAACATAGTATTAATCACAGAGTCAGAGAAACCTCTTTGACCAAGAATCAAGCGTTCAATCTCCATACCTTTAAATTTAAGGATTTGAGATCCTGATGGAAAAAAGGACCTTGAGACAGAAGGTCTGGTCTTAACGGAAGAGTCCACGGTTGGCAAGAGGCCATCCGGACAAGATCCGCATACCAAAACCTGTGAGGCCATGCTGGAGCTACCAGCAGAACAAACGAGCATTCCTTCAGAATCTTGGAGATTACTCTTGGAAGAAGAACTAGAGGCGGAAAGATATAGGCAGGATGATACTTCCAAGGAAGTGATAATGCATCCACTGCCTCCGCCTGAGGATCCCGGGATCTGGACAGATACCTGGGAAGTCTCTTGTTTAGATGAGACGCCATCAGATCTATTTCTGGAAGTTCCCACATTTGAACAATTTGAAGAAATACCTCTGGGTGAAGAGACCATTCGCCCGGATGCAACGTTTGGCGACTGAGATAATCTGCTTCCCAATTGTCTATACCTGGGATATGAACCGCAGAGATTAGACAGGAGCTGGATTCCGCCCAAACCAAAATTCGAGATACTTCTTTCATAGCCAGAGGACTGTGAGTCCCTCCTTGATGATTGATGTATGCCACAGTTGTGACATTGTCTGTCTGAAAACAAATGAACGATTCTCTCTTCAGAAGAGGCCAAAACTGAAGAGCTCTGAAAATTGCACGGAGTTCCAAAATATTGATTGGTAATCTCACCTCCTGAGATTCCCAAACTCCTTGTGCCGTCAGAGATCCCCACACAGCTCCCCAACCTGTGAGACTTGCATCTGTTGAAATTACAGTCCAGGTCGGAAGCACAAAAGAAGCCCCCTGAATTAAACGATGGTGATCTGTCCACCACGTTAGAGAGTGTTGAACAATCGGTTTTAAAGATATTAATTGAGATATCTTTGTGTAATCCTTGCACCATTGATTCAGCATACAGAGCTGAAGAGGTCGCATGTGAAAACGAGCAAAGGGGATCGCGTCCGATGCAGCAGTCATAAGACCTAGAATTTCCATGCATAAGGCTACCGAAGGGAATGATTGTGACTGAAGGTTTCGACAAGCTGCAATCAATTTTAGACGTCTCTTGTCTGTTAAAGACAGAGTCATGGACACTGAATCTATCTGAAAACCCAGAAAGGTTACCCTTGTCTGAGGAATCAAAGAACTTTTTGGTAAATTGATCCTCCAACCATGATCTTGAAGAAACAACACAAGTCGATTCGTATGAGATTCTGCTAAATGTAAAGACTGAGCAAGTACCAAGATATCGTCCAAATAAGGAAATACCACAATACCCTGTTCTCTGATTACAGACAGAAGGGCACCGAGAACCTTTGAAAAAATTCTTGGAGCTGTAGCTAGGCCAAACGGTAGAGCCACAAACTGGTAATGCTTGTCCAGAAAAGAGAATCTCAGGAACTGATAGTGATCTGGATGAATCGGAATATGCAGATATGCATCCTGTAAATCTATTGTGGGCATATAATTCCCTTGCTGAACAAAAGGCAAGATAGTCCTTACAGTTACCATCTTGAACGTTGGTATCCTTACATAAAGATTCAATATTTTTAGATCCAGAACTGGTCTGAAGGAATTCTCCTTCTTTGGTACAATGAAGAGATTTGAATAAAACCCCATCCCCTGTTCCGGAACTGGAACTGGCATAATTACTCCAGCCAACTCTAGATCTGAAACACAATTCAGAAATGCTTGAGCTTTCACTGGATTTACTGGGACACGGGAAAGAAAAAATCTCTTTGCAGGAGGTCTCATCTTGAAACCAATTCTGTACCCTTCTGAAACAATGTTCTGAATCCAAAGATTGTGAACAGAATTGATCCAAATTTCTTTGAAAAAACGTAACCTGCCCCCTACCAGCTGAGCTGGAATGAGGGCCGCACCTTCATGTGGACTTAGAAGCAGGCTTTGCCTTTCTAGCAGGCTTGGATTTATTCCAGACTGGAGATGGTTTCCAAACTGAAACTGCTCCTGAGGACGAAGGATCAGGCTTTTGTTCTTTGTTGAAACGAAAGGAACGAAAACGATTATTAGCCCTGTTTTTACCTTTAGATTTTTTATCCTGTGGTAAAAAAGTTCCTTTCCCACCAGTAACAGTTGAGATAATAGAATCCAACTGAGAACCAAATAATTTGTTACCCTGGAAAGAAATGGAAAGTAGAGTTGATTTAGAAGCCATATCAGCATTCCAAGTCTTAAGCCATAAAGCTCTTCTAGCTAAAATAGCTAGAGACATAAACCTGACATCAACTCTAATAATATCAAAAATGGCATCACAAATAAAATTATTAGCATGCTGAAGAAGAATAATAATATCATGAGAATCATGATTTGCTACTTGTTGCGCTAAAGTTTCCAACCAAAAAGTTGAAGCTGCAGCAACATCAGCTAATGATATAGCAGGCCTAAGAAGATTACCTGAACAGAGATAAGCTTTTCTTAGAAAGGATTCAATTTTCCTATCTAAAGGATCTTTAAACGAAGTACCATCTGACGTAGGAATGGTAGTACGTTTAGCAAGGGTAGAAATAGCCCCATCAACTTTAGGGATTTTGTCCCAAAATTCTAACCTGTCAGACGGTACAGGATATAATTGCTTAAAACGTTTAGAAGGAGTAAATGAATTACCCAATTTATCCCATTCTTTGGAAATTACTGCAGAAATAGCATTAGGAACAGGAAAAACTTCTAGAATAACCACAGGAGATTTAAATACCTTATCTAAACGTTTAGAATTAGTATCAAGAGGACCAGAATCCTCTATTTCTAAAGCAATTAATACTTCTTTAAGTAAAGAACGAATAAATTCCATTTTAAATAAATATGAGGATTTATCAGCATCAATCTCTGAAACAGAATCCTCTGAACCAGAAGAGTCATCAGAATCAGAATGATGATGTTCATTTAAAAATTCATCTGTAGGGAGAGAAGTTTTAAAAGATTTTTTACGTTTACTAGAAGGAGAAATAACAGACATAGCCTTCTTGATGGATTCAGAAACAAAATCTCTTATGTTATCAGGAACATTCTGCACCTTAGATGTTGAAGGAACTGCAACAGACAATGGTACATTACTAAAGGAAATATTATCTGCATTAACAAGTTTGTCATGACAATTAATACAAACAACAGCCGGAGGAATAGCTACCAAAAGTTTACAGCAGATACACTTAGCTTTGGTAGATCCAGCACTAGACAGCGATTTTCCTGTAGTATCTTCTGACTCAGATGCAACGTGAGACATCTTGCAATATGTAAGAGAAAAAACAACATATAAAGCAAAATAGATCAAATTCCTTATATGACAGTTTCAGGAATGGGAAAAAATGCCAAAGAACAAGCTTCTAGCAACCAGAAGCAATGAAAAATGAGACTTAAATAATGTGGAGACAAAAGCGACGCCTATATTTTTTAGCGCCAAATCCACGCCACATCCGGAACGCCGACATTTTTGGCGCAAAATAACGTCAAAAAATGACGCAACTTCCGGCGACACGTATGACGCCGGAAACGGAAAAGAATTTTTGCGCCAAAAAAGTCCGCGCCAAGAATGACGCAATAAAATGAAGCATTTTCAGCCCCCGCGAGCCTAACAGCCCACAGGGAAAAAAGAGTCAAATTTTTGAAGGTAAGAAAAAATGAATAATTCAAATGCATAATCCCAAATATGAAACTGACTCTCTGAAAAATAAGGAAAGTTGAACATTCTGAGTCAAGGCAAATAAATGTTTGAATACATATATTTAGAACTTTATAAACAAAGTGCCCAACCATAGCTTAGAGTGTCACAGAAAATAAGATTTACTTACCCCAGGACACTCATCTACATGTTTGTAGAAAGCCAAACCAGTACTGAAACGAGAATTAGTAGAGGTAATGGTATATATGAGAGTATATCATCGATCTGAAAAGGGAGGTAAGAGATGAATCTCTACGACCGATAACAGAGAACCTATGAAATAGACCCCGTAGAAGGAGATCACTGCATTCAAATAGGCAATACTCTCCTCACATCCCTCTGACATTCACTGCACGCTGAGAGGAAAACCGGGCTCCAACTTGCTGCGGAGCGCATATCAACGTAGAATCTAGCACAAACTTACTTCACCACCTCCATCGGAGGCAAAGTTTGTAAAACTGAATTGTGGGTGTGGTGAGGGGTGTATTTATAGGCATTTTGAGGTTTGGGAAACTTTGCCCCTCCTGGTAGGAATGTATATCCCATACGTCACTAGCTCATGGACTCTTGCTAATTACATGAAAGAAAGAAACTCTTCAAGCTGTAGAGATAGCCAAAAGGAACAACACTTTCCAATAAAGTAGTTTAATATCCAAAGAATGCATAGGCTCAAAAGGAGGAGCCTGCAAAGCCTTCAAAACCAAATTAAGACTCCAAGGGGGAGAGATTGATTTAATAACAAGCTTGATACGAACCAAAGAATGAACAAAACAGTGAATATCAGGAAGCTTAGCAATCTTTCTATGAAATAAAACAGAAAGAGCAGAGATTTGTTCCTTCAAAGTACTTGCAGACAAACCTTTATCCAAACCATCCTGAAGAAACTGTAAAATTCTAGGAATTCTAAAAGAATGCCAAGAGAATTTATGAGAACACCATGAAATATAGGTTTTCCAAACCCGATAATAAATCTTCCTTGAAACAGACTTACGAGCCTGTAGCATAGTGTTAATCACTGAGTTAGAGACACCTCTATGACTAAGCGTTCAATTTCCATACCTTCAAATTTAGCGATTTAAGATCCTGATGGAAAAACGGCCCATGAGACAGAAGGTCTGGTCTTAAAGGAAGTGGCCATGCTGGTGCTATCAGAAACACATGTGATTGTTCCATTATGATCTTGGAGATCACCCTTGGAAGAACTAGAGGAGGAAAGATGTAAGCAGGTTGGTATGACCAAGGAACTGCTAACACATCTACCATCTCCGCATGAGGATCCCTGGAAAGATACCTGGGATGTTTCTTGTTTAGATGGGACGCCATGAGATCTATTTCTGGAAGACAAATTACATCTGCATGGAGAAACCACTCCCCTGGATGTAAAGTCTGACGGCTGAGATAATCCGCTTCCCAAATGTCTACACCCGGGATATGTATTGCAGAAATTAGACAGGAGTTGAATTCTGTCCATCGCTATAGGACTGCGAGCCCCACCCTGATGATATGCCACAGTTGTGATATTGTCTGTTTGAAAAGGAATTAATGATTTTCTCTTTAGTAGAGGCCAAGCCTGAAGAGCCCTGAAAATAGCACAGTGTTTCAAAATATTGATTGGTAACCTCGCCTCTTGAGGATTCCAAACCCCTTGTGCTGTCAGAGACCCCCAGACAGCTCCCCAACCTGTGAGACTTGCATTTGTTGAAATCACAGTCCAGGAAAGATGAACAAAGGAGGCCCCTTGAACAATAAGGTGATGGTTTAAACACCAA
This sequence comes from Bombina bombina, assembly GCF_027579735.1. NCBI lineage: Eukaryota > Metazoa > Chordata > Amphibia > Anura > Bombinatoridae > Bombina > Bombina bombina. The sequence goes on along the minus strand of NC_069507.1, from coordinate 125,110,028 downwards.
GTCAGAGAGAGTTGAGTGTTGGGATTTAAGAATATCAATTGTAATATCCGAGTATAATCCCTGCACCATTAATTCAGCATGCAAAGCTGCAGAGGTCTCATATGAAAACGAGCAAAGCAGATTGCGTCCGATGCTGCAGTCATGAGACCTAAAACTTCCATGCACATAGCCACTGAAGGGAATGATCGAGACTGAAGGTTTCGACAGGCAGAAACCAATTTCATTCGTCTCTTGTCTGTCAAAGACAGAGTCATGGACATTGAATTTATCTGGAAACCTAAAAAGCTGACACTTGTCTGAGGAATCAAGAAACTCTTTGAAAAATTGATATCCTCCAACCATGTCTTTGAAGAAACAACACAAGTTGATTAGTGTGAGATTCTGCTAAATGAAAAGATTGAGCCAGTACTAAGATATTGTCCAAATAAGGAAACACCGCAATACCCTGCTCTCTGATTACAGATAGAAGGGCACCTAGAACCTTGGAAAAGATTCTTGGAGCTGTCACTAGGCCAATTGGAAGAGCAACAAATTTGTAATGCTTGTCTAGAAAAGAGAATCTCAGAAACCGATAGTGGTCTGGATGAATCAGAATGTGAAGATATGCATCCTTTAAGTCTATTGTGGACATATAATGACCTTGCTGAACAAAAGGGAGAAAAGTCCTTATAGTCACCATCTTGAAAGTTGGGACCCTTACAAAGTGAAAATTTTAGATCCAGAACTGGTCTCAATAAATGTTCTTTCTTTGGGACAATGAATAGATTTGAATAAAAACCCAAACCCTGTTCCAGAAGTGAAACTGGTACAATTACCCCTAAAAGCTCCAGATCTGAAACACATTTCAGAAAAGCCTGAGCTTTCACAGGATTTGTTGGAACGTGAGAGAGAAAAAACCTTTTCACAGGAGGTCTTATTCTGAAACCTATTCGATACCGTTGAGAGACAATATTCTTAATTCAATGATTCTGAACGGAACTTGCCCAAACGTCTGAAATAATTTCAATCTGGCCCCCACCAGTAGAACTGGATTGAGGGCCGCACATTCATGCAGTTTTTGGAGCTGGCTTTGGTTTCTTAAAAGGCTTGGATTTATTCCAACTCGAAGATGGCTTCCAATTGGAGCAAAAGTCCTTAGGGGAAGGAGTGGTTTTCTGTTCTCTATTCTGACGAAAGAAACAAAACCGATTAGAAGCTCTAGTTTTACCCTTAGATTTTTTATCTTGGGGCAAAAAAACTCCCTTCCCCCCAGAATAGTGAAAATAATAGAATCCAACTGAGAACCAAACAAATTATTACCCTGGAATGATAGAGATAGTAATCTAGATTTAGATACCATGGGGGGTAGTTATCAACGCGTCTACTTTTCCTGCCTTCGCCGGCCCAATACGCCCGCCTAAGGTCGCCTCACATCGCCGCCGCGGACCTGCAAAAATTTGCCTAAGTTATCAAAAAAGCTGTCAAAAAGCCGCGCACCAAGTACGGGGCGATGAGCAGCGGACTGTGAGAGTTATCACTCATCCGATCTCGCTGCTCTTCGGCTTTTTTACAGCTTTCTTGCTAGCCTGTCACTAAGCACCCACACTAACTACACTGTTCTACCCCCTATACCGGCGCCCCCGGAGCCCCCCCGCAACTAAATAAAGTTATTAACCCCTAAACCGCCGCTCCTAGACCCCGCAGCAACTCTTATAAATGTATTAACCCCTAAACCGCCGCTCCCGGACACCGCCGCAACCTACATGATACCTAGTAACCCCTATCCTGCCCCCCCTATACCGTCGCCCTCTATAATAAAGTTATTAACCCCTATCCTGCTGATCCCGCACCTCGCCACAACTAAATAGTTTAACCCCTAAACCGCCGCTCCCTGACCCCGCCGCAACCTATATTAAATTTATTAACCCCTATCCTGCCCCCCTTACAACATCGCCACCTATAATACATTTATTAACCCCTATCCTGCCCCCCACTACACCGCCGCCACTGTAATAAAATTATTAACACCTAAACCTAAGTCTAACACTAACCCTAACACCCCCTAACTTAAATATTAATTAAATAAATCTAAATAATATTTCTATTATGAACTAAATTAATCCTATTTAAAACTAAATACTTACCTTTAAAATAAACCCTAATATAGCTACAATATAAATAATAATTATATTGTAGTTATGTTAGGATTTATTTTTATTTTACAGGCAAATTTCAATTTATTTTAACTAGGTACAATAGCTATTAAATAGTTATTAACTATTTAATAGCTTACCTAGCTAAAATAAAGAGAAATTAACCTGTAAAATAAATCCTAACCTAAGTTACAATTACACCTAACACTACACTATACTTTAATAAACTATTCCTATTTAAAACTAAATACTTACCTGTAAAATAAACCCTAAGATAGCTACAATATAATTAATAATTACATTGTAGCTATCTTAGGATTTATATTTATTTTACAGGTAACGTTGTATTTATTTTAGCTAGTTAGAATAGTTATTAAATAGTTATTAACTATTTAATAACTACCTAGCTAAAAGAAATACAAAATTACCTGTAAAATAAATCCTAACCTAAGTTACAATTAAACCTAACACTACACTATCATTAAATTAATTAAATAAATTAACTACTAATAACTACAATTAAATACAATTACATAAACTAACTAAAGTACAAAAAATAAAAAAGCTAAGTTACCAAAAATAAAAAAAATAAGTTACAAACATTAAAAAATATTACAACAATTTTAAGCTACTTACACCTAATCTAAGCACCCTAATAAAATAACAAAGCCCCCCAAAATAAAAAAATGCCCTACCCTATTCTAAATTAAAAAAGTTCAAAGCTCTTTTACCTTACCAGCCCTTAAAAGGGCCTTTCGTGGGGCATGCCCCAAAAAATTCAGGTCTTTTGCCTGTAAAAGAAAAATACAACCCCCCCAACATTAAAACCCACCACCCACATACCCCTAATCTAACCCAAACCCTCCTTAAAAAAACCTAACACTACCCCCTGAAGATCATCCTACCTTGAGTCGTCTTCACTCAGCCGAGCAGCGATGGAACCGAAGAGGAGATCCGGAGCGGCAGAAGTTATCCTCCAAGGGGCGCTGAAGAAATCTTCCATCCGATGAAGTGATCCTCCAAGCGGCGCTGAAGAAGTCTTCCATCCAATGAAGTGATCCTCCAAGCGGCGCTGAAGAAGTCTTCCATCCGGGCGATGTCATCTTCCAAGCGGGGTCTTCAATCTTCTTCTTCAGGATCCATCTTCATTCCGCCGACGCGGAACATCCTTCTTTCCCGACGGACTACCGGCGAATGAAGGCTCCTTTAAGGGACGTCATCCAAGATGGCGTCCCTTCAATTCCGATTGGCTGATAGGATTCTATTAGCCAATCGGAATTAAGGTAGGAAAAATCTGATTGGCTGAATGAATCAGCCGATCAGATTGAGCTTGCATTCTATTGGCTGATCGGAACAGCCAATAGAATGCGAGCTCAATCTGATTGGCTGATGGATCAGCCAATCGGATTGAACTTCAATCTGATTGGCTGATTCAATCAGCCAATCAGATTTTTCCTACCTTAATTCCGATTGGCTGATAGAATCCTATCAGCCAATCGGAATTGAAGGGACGCCATCTTGGATGACGTCCCTTAAAGGAGCCTTCATTCGTCGGTAGTCCGTCAGGAAAGAAGGATGTTCCGCGTTGGCGGAATGAAGATGGATCCCCGCTTGGAATATGACATCGCCCGGATCGAAGACTTCTTCAGCGCCGCTTGGAGGATCACTTCATCGGATGGAAGACTTCTTCAGCGCCGCTTGGAGGATCACTTCATCGGATGGAAGATTTCTTCAGCGCCCCTTGGAGGATAACTTCTGCCGCTCCGGATCTCCTCTTCGGTTCCATCGCTGCTCGGCTGAGTGAAGACGACTCAAGGTAGGATGATCTTCAGGGGGGTAGTGTTAGGTTTTTTTAAGGGGGGTTTGGGTTAGGTTAGGGGTATGTGGGTGGTGGTTTTTAATGTTGGGGGGGTTGTATTTTACTTTTACAGGCAAAAGAGCTGAATTTTTTGGGGCATGCCCCACGAAAGGCCCTTTTAAGGGCTGGTAAGGTAAAAGAGCTTTGAACTTTTTTAATTTAGAATAGGGTAGGGCATTTTTTATTTTGGGGGGCTTTGTTATTTTATTAGGGGGTTTAGATTAGGTGTAAGTAGCTTAAAATTGTTGTAATATTTTTTAAATATTTGTAACCTTTTTTTTTTATTTTTGGTAACTTAGCTTTTTTTTATTTTTTGTACTTTAGTTAGTTTATGTAATTGTATTTAATTGTAGTTATTTGTAGTTAATTTATTTAATTAATGTAATGATAGTGTAGTGTTAGGTTTAATTGTAACTTAGGTTAGGATTTATTTTACAGGTAATTTTGTATTTCTTTTAGCTAGGTAGTTATTAAATAGTTAATAACTATTTAATAACTATTCTAACTAGCTAAAATAAATACAAAGTTACCTGTAAAATAAATATAAATCATAAGATAGCTACAATGTAATTATTAATTATATTGTAGCTATCTTAGGGTTTATTTTACAGGTAAGTATTTAGTTTTAAATATAATTTATTAAAGTATAGTGTAGTGTTAGGTGTAATTGTAACTTAGGTTAGAATTTATTTTACAGGTAAATTTATCTTTATTTTAGCTAGGTAAGCTATTAAATAGTTAATAACTATTTAATAGCTATTGTACCTAGTTAAAATAAATTGAAATTTGCCTGTAAAATAAAAATAAATCCTAACATAGCTACAATATAATTATTATTTATATTGTAGCTATATTAGGGTTTATTTTAAAGGTAAGTATTTAGTTTTAAATAGGATTAATTTAGTTCATAATAGAAATATTATTTAGATTTATTTAATTAATATTTAAGTTAGGGGGTGTTAGGGTTAGTGTTAGACTTAGGTTTAGGGGTTAATAATTTTATTACAGTGGCGCTGTAATTTGAATGCATAAACTGATGTGCAAATGTTTGCATTTTCTACAAATTGACTGTGACCCGTTCTACATGAATGATAAGTATTTATACTATGAGTTATAGTTCAGCTCTTCATTAAATCTTTTGTTATGATGTTATGTAATGTTTAGATGTTCTCATATGCTGTTGTATAAACATGAAAGAAAACTATGGTATTATTTCACTTACATACAAAGAGAGAAGCGCTCTACCAGGAACGAACAACAGCTCAGTGGCTTGTTCTATGGCGATTTACCACCCGGAAGCAGCCTCTTTTAGACCAGTGTGCTTTTCACAGAAGAAAACTTTCCTGAAGTATATCAGTCTGATCCCGCCAAGTAAGGTCAGTCCAGCCCCGAAATACCAGGCAATTCTCCTCTGAACAAGGAACATGACAACCCCAGACAATCGTTTCAGCCTCCTATGGGCCTCGTCAGTGATTATTTCACTTACACCTTTGCAATGACACCACTACATTAATCTCAACATATTACTCTCATCCTAAATATACATGGGCAGATCATTATGTCCCCTATGATCTAACTCAAACAGGGAAATATAAGCCAAGGCAATCTACCAACTCATAATTACACAGTAATTCCAAAGCCTGACACACAACAGGGATATCACCCTTACTACTCCTAACTTGTATATGTTATCTGACCTTAGACTAATTACTAAGGTACACAAAATAAAGCAGAACCTCAAGTGATACATCATTTATTTTATGCAAATGAGTGCATTAACACCTTAGAGCACTGAAATATAAACATTCACTAACTGCAGACTAGTTATCGTTTTGTTTTGTTTTCTTCTTCCCTCCCTCTCTCTCCCCTATCCAACTACCTTAACTTGCATCACACACCTCGCTAGCAGCGACTCATCTAACCTATAACACCGGGAAAAGAACTCAGGCACAATGGCAAGAACACCAAATCATGTAAATGATCACAAACTAAAAATTATAACTATAAACGCCAAAGGTCTTAACAGCCCAGGCAAACAATCAATTGCATTGAGAGATTTTCAAAAGCAAAAATGTGACATTATACTGATTACAAGAGACACATTTCAAGCGCGGCAGGGAGCCCAAGTGGCTTAATCGGCAATTCCCACAGGTGTATTTTGCTTCTGGTCCACAGAAACATAATGGGGTGGGTGTTTTGATACACTGCTCTCTACCTTTCAGACTACTTGAAACCACGGAAGGAAGATATATTTTACTAATGGGAATACTCTACAACAGGCCCATTACAATAATGTTTACTTTCCAAACACTGGTCAGCATCATTTTATAAAAAAAGTCTCAAACTTTATATTATAAAAAGCTAAAAAGGTACCCTCCTGCTTGGAGGAGACTTTAATCTACCATTAAATCCAACGGTAGACACTTCAGATGGTGCCTCCTCTGTAGCTTTCAAAATCATTAAATCGGTTAAAACAACTCTGAAAGGACTAGCTGTACATGACATATGGAGATTACTCCATACAGAAAAGACAAATTACACATTCTATTCCTACCCTCACAAAAAATATTCAAGAACAGATTACCTTTTCTTTGACTCCAACAGCTTGTCCATGATCAAAACATGCACTATTCTCCCCACAACCTGGGCATATCAACTAGAGATGTCTCTACTCCGATTCTTTGGGAGGAGCATAAGTGCGTAATTAGAGGAATACTAATCAAACATAAAGCCAGAATCAAAAAGCAGGCCAGAGCTAAGCATATTGAACTAACCACTGAAATTTTAAAATTAGAGATCAAACACAAGAGAGAACCCACTAACCAACAAATAGAAAATCTATTTACAAAGGCCCAATCAGATCTAAAAGCACACCTTCTGGAGGAACAGCAGCGATTAGCTTTACTCACTAACCAAAAATACTTTGAGGCAGGAGACAAGGCAGGCAAAATACTGGCCAGAGCGCTAAAGCGACAACAACTCAAAAACAGAATTTATGCTTACCTGATAAATTACTTTCTCCAACGGTGTGTCCGGTCCACGGTGTCATCCTTACTTGTGGGATATTCTCCTCCCCAACAGGAAATGGCAAAGAGCCCAGCAAAGCTGGCCATATAGTCCCTCCTAGGCTCCGCCTACCCCAGTCATTCGACCGACGGACAGGAGGAAATATATATAGGAGAAACCATATGGTAACGTGGTGACTGTAGTTAGAGAAAAAAATTCATCAGACCTGATTAAAAAAAACCAGGGCGGGCCGTGGACCGGACACACCGTTGGAGAAAGTAATTTATCAGGTAAGCATAAATTCTGTTTTCTCCAACATTGGTGTGTCCGGTCCACGGCGTCATCCTTACTTGTGGGAACCAATACCAAAGCTTTAGGACACGGATGAAGGGAGGGAGCAAATCAGGTCACCCAAACGGAAGGCACCACGGCTTGCAAAACCTTTCTCCCAAAAATAGCCTCCGAAGAAGCAAAAGTATATAATTAAAAAAAAAAATTTGGTCAACAGGAACCTCATTCTTGAAGGCCCATGTGGAAGCCACAGCCCTAGTGGAGTGAGCTGTGATACTTTCAGGAGGCTGCCGTCCGGCAGTCTCAAAAGCCAATCTGATGATGCTTTTAAACCAAAAGGAAAGAGAGGTAGAAGTTGCTTTTTTACCTCTCCTTTAACCAGAATAAACAACAAACAAAGAAGATGTTTGTCTAAAATCTTCAGTAGCCTCTAAATAGAATTTTAGAGCACGGACAACGTCCAAATTGTGTAACAAACGTTCCTTCTATGAAACTGGAATCGGACACAAAGAAGGTACAACTATCTCCTGGTTAATATTTTTGTTGGAAACAACCTTCGGAAGAAAACCAGGCTCAGTACGTAAAACCACCTTATCTGCATGGACCAGATAGGGCGGAGAACACTGCAGAGCAGATAACTCAGAAACTCTTCTAGAGGAAGAAATTGCAACCTAAAACAAAACTTTCCAAGATAATAACTTAATATCTACGGAATGTAAGGGTTCAAACGGAACCCCTTGAAGAACTGAAAGAACTAGATTAAGACTCCAGGGAAGAGTCAAAGGTCTGTAAACAGGCTTGATTCTAACCAGAGCCTGAACAAACGCTTAAACGTCTGGCACAGCTGCGAGCCTTTTGTGAAGTAAAACAGATAAAGCAGAGATCTGTCCCTTCAGAGAACTTGCAGAAAATCCTTTCTCCAAACCTTCTTGTAGAAAGGAAAGAATCTTAGGAATTTTTATCTTGTTCCATGGGAATCCTTTAGATTCACACCAACAGATATATTTTTTCCATATATTATGGTAAATTTTTCTAGTTACAGGCTTTCTAGCCTGAATAAGAGTATCTATTACAGAATCTGAAAACCCACGCTTTGATAAAATCAAGCGTTCAAACTCCAAGCAGTCAGTTGGAGGAAAACCAGATTCGGATGTTCGAATGGACCCTGAATAAGAAGGTCCTGTCTCAAAGGTAGCTTCCATGGTGGAGCCGATGACACATTCACCAGGCCTGCATACCAAGTCCTGCGTGGCCACACAGGAACTATCAAGATCACCGAAGCCCTCTCCAGATTGATCCTGGCTACCAGCCTGGGAATGAGAGGAAACGGTGGGAATACATAAGCTAGGTTGAAGATCCAAGGTGCTACTATTGTATCCAATAGAGTCGCCTTGGGATCCCTGGATTTGGACCCGTAACAAGGGACCTTGAAGTTCTGACGAGAGGCCATCAGAACCATGTCTGGAATGCCCCATAATTGAGTTATTTGGGCAAAGATTTCCAGATGGAGTTCCCACTCCCCCGGATGCTCCTCCATCGCCAGGGAACTCCTTGTTTCCCCCTGATGGTTGATATATGTAACAGTCGTCATGATGTCTGATTGAAACCTTATGAATTTGGCCTTTGCTAGTCAAGGCCAAGCCTTGAGAGCATTGAATATCGCTCTCAGTTCCAGAATGTTTATCGGGAGAAGAGATTCTTCCCGAGACCACAGACCCTGAGCTTTCAGGGGTTCCCAGACCGCGCCCCAGCCCACCAGACTGGCGTCGGTCGTGACAATGACCTACTCTGGTCTGCGGAAGCTCATCCCCTGTGACAGGTTGTCCAGGGTCAGCCACCAACGGAGTGAATCTCTGGTTATTTGATCTACTTGTATCGTCGGAGACAAGTCTGTATAATCCCCATTCCACTGTCTGAGCATGCACAGGTGTAATGGTCTTAGATGAATTCGTGCAAAAGGAACTATGTCCCTTGCCGCAACCATCAAACCTATTACTTCCATGCACTGCGCTATGGAAGGAAGAAGAACAGAATGAAGTACCTGACAAGAGCTTAGAAGTTTTTGATTTTCTGGCCTCTGTCAGAAAAACCTTCATTTCTAAGGAAACTATTATTGTTCCCAAGAAGGGAACTCTTGTTGACGGGGACAGAGAACTTTTTTTCTATGTTCACTTTCCACCTGTGAGATCTGAGAAAGGCTAGGACAATGTCCGTATGAGCCCTTGCTTTTGACAGAGACGACACTTGAATCAGGATGTCGTCCAAGTAAGGTACTACTGCAATGCCCCTTGGTCTTAGCACCGCTAGAAGGGACCCTAGTACCTTTGTGAAAATCCTTGGAGCAGTGGCAAATCCGAATGGAAGTGCCACTAACTGGTAATGCTTGTCCAGAAAGGCGAACCTTAGGAACCGAAAATGTTCCTTGTGGATAGGAATACGTAGGTACGCATCCTTTAAGTCCACCGTGGTCATGAATTGACCTTCCTGGATGGTAGGAAGGATCGTTCGAATGGTTTCCATTTTGAACGATGAAACCCTTAGAAACTTGTTTAGAATCTTGAGATCTAAAATTGGTCTGAATGTTCCCTCTTTTTTGGGAATTATGAACAGGTTGGAGTAAAAACCCATCCCTTGTTCTCCTAATGGAACAGGATGAATCACTCCCATGCTTAACAGGTCTTCTACACAGTGTAAGAATGCCTGTTCGAAGATAATTGAGACCTGTGGAACCTTCCCCTTGGGGGTAGTTCCCTGAATTCCAGGAGATAACCTTGAGAAACTATTTCTAGCGCCCAAGGATCCTGAACATCTCTTGCCCAAGCCTGAGCAAAAAGAGAAAGTCTGCCCCCCACCAGATCCGGTCCCAGATCGGGGGCCAACACTTCATGCTGTTTTGGTAGCAGTGGCAGGTGACTTGGCCTGCTTACCCTTGTTCCAGCCTTGCATCGGCCTCCAGGCTGGCTTGGTTTGAGAAGTATTACCCTCTTGCTTAGAGGGTGTAGAATTTGAGGCTGGTCCGTTTCTGCGAAAGGGACGAAAATTTGGTTTATTTTCAGCCTTAAAAGACCTATCCAGAGGAAGGGCGTGGTCCTTTCCCCCAGTGATGTCTGAAATAATCTCTTTCAAGTCAGGGCCAAACAGTGTTTTACCCTTGAAAGGGATGTTAAGCAAAAGCGCTCTGCGCGCCACGATAGCAAACCCTGAATTATTCGCCGCTAATCTAGCTAATTGCAAAGCGGCATCTAAAATAAAAGAGTTAGCCAATTTAAAAGCTTGAACTCTGTCCAAAACCTCCTCGTACGAAGATTCTTTATTGAGCGACTTTTCTAGTTCTTCGAACCAGAAACACGCAGCTGTAGTGACAGGAACAATGCATGAAATTGGTTGTAGAAGGTAACCTTGCTGAACAAAAATCTTTTTAAGCAAACCCTCTAACCTTAAATCCATAGGATCTTGAAAGCACAACTATCTTCTATAGGAATAGAAGTGCGTTTGTTTAGAGTAGAAACCGCCCCCTCGACCTTGGGGACTGTATGCCATAAGTCCTTTCTGGGGTCGACTATAGGAAATAATTTCTTAAATATAGGGGGAGGACAAAAAGGTATGCCGGGCCTATCCCACTCCTTATTTACTATGTCCGCCACCCGCTTGGGTATAGGAAAAACATCGGGGGGCACCGGAACCTCTAGGAACTTGTCCATCTTACCTAATTTCTCTGGAATGACCAAATTGTCACAATCATCCAGAGTAGATAATACCTCCTTAAGTAGTGCGTAGAGATGTTCTAATTTTAAGTGTTGTATGGTAATAAGTATTGGCGCACTAGATGTACTAGGGGCCTCTTGTGTGGGCAAAACTGGTGTAGACACAGAAGCGGATGATGCAGTACCATGCTTACTCCCCTCATTAGAGGAATCATCTTGGGCAATATCATATCTATGGCATTATTATCCCTACTTTGTTTGGACATTATGACACAAATATATCACATATATTTAAAAGGGGAGACACATTGGCTTTCATACATATAGAACATCGTTATCTGATGGTTCAGACATGTTAAACAGGCTTAAACTTGTCAACAAAGCACAAAAAACGTTTTACAATAAAACCGTTACTGTCCCTTTAAATTTTAAACTGAGCACACTTTATTACTGAATATGTGAAAAAGTATGAAGGAATTGTTCAAAATTCACCAAAATTTCACCACAGTAACTTAAAGCCAAATTTGAAAGCTTTAACCCTTAAAATAACGGAACCGGAGCCGTTTTTACATTTAACCCCTATACAGTCCCAGGTATCTGCTTTGCTGAGACCCAACCAAGCCCAGAGGGGAATACGATACCAAATGATGCCTTCTATAAGCTTTTTCAGTGGTTCTTAGCTCCTCACACATGCATCTGCATGCCATGCTTTCCAAAAACAACTGCGTATTAGAGGCGCGAAAATGAGGCTCTGTCTATGACTAGAAAAGGCCCCCAGTGAAAAAGGTGTCCAATACAGTGCCTGCCGTTTTTATTAAAACAATCCCCAAGATTTAACAACTATTAAAAGTAATAATCTGCCAAATATACTTAGTAAAGTAATCGTTTTAGCCCAGAAAAATGTCTACCAGTTTTTTAAGCCCTAATGAAGCCCTTTATTCTTTTACTTAAACTAAGAAAATGGCTTACCGGTTCCCATAGGGAAAATGACAGCTTCCAGCATTACCAAGTCTTGTTAGAAATGTGTCATACCTCAAGCAGCAAAGTCTGCCCACTGTTTCCCCCAACTGAAGTTACTTCATCTCAACAGTCCTGTGTGGAAACAGCCATCGATTTTAGTAAAGGTTGCTAAAATCATTTTCCTCTTACAAACAGAAATCTTCATCTCTTTTCTGTTCCAGAGTAAATAGTACATACCAGCACTATTTTAAAATAACAAACTCTTGATTGAAAAACAAAAACTACAGTTAAACACCAAAAAACTCTAAGCCATCTCCGTGGAGATGTTGCCTGTGCAACGGCAAAGAGAATGACTGGGGTAGGCGGAGCCTAGGAAGGACTATATGGCCAGCTTTGCTGGGCTCTTTGCCATTTCCTGTTGGGGAGGAGAATATCCCACAAGTAAGGATGACGCCGTGGACCGGACACACCAATGTTGGAGAAACATATGTACACACTATACGGGACCCCAGTGGGACTACTCATTCAGATAGCAAAAGCATAGCAAATTCATTTAAAAATTACTATTAGGACCTGTATAATATAAACCCACCACTAGATACAACAGATACACAGGAACATAGACTAACTAAAGAACGGGAAGCATTAGACTATATAAACAATAAAAGCATTACCCACGGACAGAACAGACTATTTAGATTCACCAATCACAATGGAGGAAATAGCAACTGCAATTAAGGACCTTCCCACAGGGAAGAGTCCAGGACCAGACGGCTACAATAATAAATATTATAAAAAAAATTGCCCCAATTTTAGCACCCCACTTACTCCAGCTCTACAATGAACTGGCAGAATCAGGCAAGCTACCGTCGACAATGCTAGAATCACAGATCACCGTGCTCCCAAAGCCAGGCAAACCCACAGATAGACCCACAAACTTCCGCACCATCTCTTTGCTCAATACAGATGTAAAAATACGGGCCAAAATTTTAGCAACAAGAGTCAATAAATATCTTCTAGATCTAATATCCCCGGATCAAGTGGGATTTTTTCACGGCAGGGAAGCTAAAGATAATACTTTAAAAATTCAGCATATTATCACCTATTCAAAAACTAACTCTATTCCATTAGCACTAATATCAAAAGACGCAGATAAGGCTTTTGATAGAGTAGACTGGTCCTTTATGAAAGCCACACTGACATCAATGTAATTCGGAACAAAATTAATCAATATGGTATCTGTTTTATATTCAACACCCAATGCCAGAATAAAAGTTAATACCCTCTCAGATTCTTTTCAAATAACGAACGGCACGAGACAGGGCTGCCCCCTTTCCCACTCCTCTTTGCCCTCCCAATAGAAACTTTTGCCAATGATATCCAAGCTAATCCTTTGATGAAGGGGATTTAGATAGAACATAAGGAGTATAAGCTAGCTATGTATGCGGACAACCTCCTACTGACTGTCACAGCCATAAACACATTGCTTCCCTCAATCTTGGCTGAATTTTAAAAATAGAGCAAAGTTTCCAACTTTCTCCTTAACAAAACTAAATCAGAACTTTTACCAATCTCCCTGACAGAAGACGATATTTCTAACTTACGATGCCTGTGCCCCTTTACAATTAAAAAAGACAATTTAAAATACCTAGGAGTGTATATATCGGCATCACCCACTGCATTGATCACTGATAACTATATAAAGTTGGAAAGGGAAATAGCACACAACCTTTCCATTTGGAAGAACAAACTAATCTCATGGCTTGGACGGGTGGGAGTAATTAAGATGAATGTACTCCCTAGACTCCTTTACCTGTTTCAGACATTACCCATCCCCCTTCCAGACACATACATACCGAGACTACAAAAACTAATAGAAACATATATTTGGCAAGGAATAAGACCGAGAATTAATAAGCAAACATTATACATGCCCAGACATCGTGGGGGATTGGGGATACCCAACCTCCTATACTACAGACAAGCAGCAGTGCTGCCTCATCTGGTGGAATGGAGTCATAACTCCAAACACAAAGATTGGGTAAATATATCCGCAATAATTCTAAGAAGGGGTAATATGGGCACATTGGCCTGGATATCAGTTAAATCCAGACCCTCACAAATACAAAGCTACCCTCTGCTAGCAGAATTTTTTAGAGAATGGGACAAAATATTATCAACGAGTACAAATATTTCTACCCTGACTTCTCCATTAGTGCCACTGTTAGAGAATCCGGAACTGCCGTACAAATCAAAACATAACACGCAGCCCAGTAGGTATAGTCTACGAAGGCCACACAGTAAAAACCATCACAGACAAGGAAACATTTTTGCTAGAGGACCAAATTCCAGACACAACACTAAACATGGTCAGCCTATGGATTGTGTACCATCAACTCTAGCACTATATAACCACACATCGACACACTCTTTTTTCAGGGAACCAACGCCCTACGAGGGACTCTGTGAGCAGCAAGCACCTCCCAGACACACCATCTCACTTATTTATAATATGATCTTAGTGGCAGACCCAAATCATTTACCAAATTACACTAGCAGCTGGCACAGAGAACGATCACTGACTGGCTACGCATATTTGATACAGCCAAGAGGATTTCTGTCTAAGCTTGCATACAAGAGTCACACTACAAATATATAATTAGGTGGTACCTGACCCCCGCAAAACTTAGACACATATACCCTCAAGTCAACAATAAATGCTGGAGGAGATGCGGATGTGAAGGCACCATGCTACATATATGGTGTCACGGTAACAAGATTGAGGCATACTGGAGAGAGGTACTGGAAACCATGGATGAAATCCTAGAGGTGACAATGCCTAACTATCCATGTATACTGATGATGCGAAAACTCCCAAAAGTTAAACATGAGGCAATTGCTCCATTAAAGATACTGATGCTGACCAGTGCTAAAGGACTGATCCCTAAAAATTGGAAAAAGCCTATGCCCCCAACCAAAACTGACTGGGAACACACTAATATTACAATTGGAAAGATATCATTACCGTGAAATAGGTCATGTATATATACACAAACAGATGCTACACATCTGGCATAATAGACATAATAGAACATAGTGAGGAATTGTCACTTAGGACCAATGGTATGAGAGGAGTGAGATGTGGCAGACCCCCTACCCCTCCACGATGCCCCCCCCCTTTTTTTGTGTGTGTGTGTTATATTTGCGTTGTCTAGTGTAATTGATTACTCACTTGTCAAAATCTTGAAATTATCAGGTTCATGTGATGACTTGAGGAAGAAATATTAATTAAGAAATCTTGATTCATTGACTATATCAACAATATGTTAACTTAGCAGATCAGCAGGACTATCAGTGATTAAACCATGCAATCTTTCTAAACCTGGACAATTAATATATAACAACATGGGCGCATTACCCCATAAATAGTCTTTCACTGAAAAATTAGAAAAATGTGAATGTAAAAGTTTATATTTCTGTTTATTACCAGATTGTAAATTCTAAATCTTTAATAAAGCTCTTTTGAAAAAAATAAAATAAATTTCTTCTTCGTGAAGAACATTGGAATGTAAAAACAGAATTTATGTTTACCTGATAAATTACTTTCTCCAACGGTGTGTCCGGTCCACGGCGTCATCCTTACTTGTGGGATATTCTCTTCCCCAACAGGAAATGGCAAAGAGCCCAGCAAAGCTGGTCACATGATCCCTCCTAGGCTCCGCCTACCCCAGTCATTCGACCGACGTTAAGGAGGAATATTTGCATAGGAGAAACCATATGGTACCGTGGTGACTGTAGTTAAAGAAAATAAATTATCAGACCTGATTAAAAAAACCAGGGCGGGCCGTGGACCGGACACACCGTTGGAGAAAGTAATTTATCAGGTAAACATAAATTCTGTTTTCTCCAACATAGGTGTGTCCGGTCCACGGCGTCATCCTTACTTGTGGGAACCAATACCAAAGCTTTAGGACACGGATGAAGGGAGGGAGCAAATCAGGTCACCTAAATGGAAGGCACCACGGCTTGCAAAACCTTTCTCCCAAAAATAGCCTCAGAAGAAGCAAAAGTATCAAACTTGTAAAATTTGGTAAAAGTGTGCAGTGAAGACCAAGTCGCTGCCCTACATATCTGATCAACAGAAGCCTCGTTCTTGAAGGCCCATGTGGAAGCCACAGCCCTAGTGGAATGAGCCGTGATTCTTTCGGGAGGCTGCCGTCCGGCAGTCTCGTAAGCCAATCTGATGATGCTTTTAATCCAAAAAGAGAGAGAGGTAGAAGTTGCTTTTTGACCTCTCCTTTTACCGGAATAAACAACAAACAAGGAAGATGTTTGTCTAAAATCCTTTGTAGCATCTAAATAGAATTTTAGAGCGCGAACAACATCCAAATTGTGCAACAAACGTTCCTTCTTTGAAACTGGTTTCGGACACAGAGAAGGTACGATAATCTCCTGGTTAATGTTTTTGTTAGAAACAACTTTTGGAAGAAAACCAGGTTTAGTACGTAAAACCACCTTATCTGCATGGAACACCAGATAAGGAGGAGAACACTGCAGAGCAGATAATTCTGAAACTCTTCTAGCAGAAGAAATTGCAACTAAAAACAAAACTTTCCAAGATAATAACTTAATATCAACGGAATGTAAGGGTTCAAACGGAACCCCCTGAAGAACTGAAAGAACTAAGTTGAGACTCCAAGGAGGAGTCAAAGGTTTGTAAACAGGCTTAATTCTAACCAGAGCCTGAACAAAGGCTTGAACATCTGGCACAGCTGCCAGCTTTTTGTGAAGTAACACAGACAAGGCAGAAATCTGTCCCTTCAGGGAACTAGCAGATAATCCTTTCTCCAATCCTTCTTGAAGGAAGGATAGAATCTTAGGAATCTTAACCTTGTCCCAAGGGAATCCTTTAGATTCACACCAACAGATATATTTTTTCCAAATTTTGTGGTAAATCTTTCTAGTTACAGGCTTTCTGGCCTGAACAAGAGTATCGATAACAGAATCTGAGAACCCTCGCTTGGATAAGATCAAGCGTTCAATCTCCAAGCAGTCAGCTGGAGTGAAACCAGATTCGGATGTTCGAACGGACCCTGAACAAGAAGGTCTCGTCTCAAAGGTAGCTTCCAAGGTGGAGCCGATGACATATTCACCAGATCTGCATACCAAGTCCTGCGTGGCCACGCAGGAGCTATCAAGATCACCGACGCCCTCTCCTGATTGATCCTGGCTACCAGCCTGGGGATGAGAGGAAACGGCGGGAACACATAAGCTAGTTTGAAGGTCCAAGGTGCTACTAGTGCATCCACTAGAGCCGCCTTGGGATCCCTGGATCTGGACCCGTAGCAAGGAACTTTGAAGTTCTGACGAGAGGCCATCAGATCCATGTCTGGAATGCCCCACAGCTGAGTGACTTGGGCAAAGATTTCCGGATGGAGTTCCCACTCCCCCGGATGCAATGTCTGACGACTCAGAAAATCCGCTTCCCAATTTTCCACTCCTGGGATGTGGATAGCAGACAGGTGGCAGGAGTGAGACTCCGCCCATAGAATGATTTTGGTCACTTCTTCCATCGCTAGGGAACTCCTTGTTCCCCCCTGATGGTTGATGTACGCAACAGTTGTCATGTTGTCTGATTGAAACCGTATGAACTTGGTCCTCGCTAGCTGAGGCCAAGCCTTGAGAGCATTGAATATCGCTCTCAGTTCCAGAATATTTATCGGTAGAAGAGATTCTTCCCGAGACCAAAGACCCTGAGCTTTCAGGGATCCCCAGACCGCGCCCCAGCCCATCAGACTGGCGTCGGTCGTGACGATGACCCACTCCGGTCTGCGGAATGTCATCCCTTGTGACAGGTTGTCCAGGGACAGCCACCAACGGAGTGAGTCTCTGGTCCTCTGATTTACTTGTATCTTCGGAGACAAGTCTGTATAGTCCCCATTCCACTGACTGAGCATGCACAGTTGTAATGGTCTTAGATGAATGCGCGCAAAAGGAACTATGTCCATTGCCGCTACCATCAAACCGATCACTTCCATGCACTGCGCTATGGAAGGAAGAGGAACGGAATGAAGTATCCGACAAGAGTCTAGAAGTTTTGTTTTTCTGGCCTCCGTCAGAAAAATCCTCATTTCTAAGGAGTCTATTATTGTTCCCAAGAAGGGAACCCTTGTTGACGGAGATAGAGAACTCTTTTCCACGTTCACTTTCCATCCGTGAGATCTGAGAAAGGCCAGGACAATGTCCGTGTGAGCCTTTGCTTGAGGAAGGGACGACGCTTGAATCAGAATGTCGTCCAGGTAAGGTACTACAGCAATGCCCCTTGGTCTTAGCACAGCTAGAAGGGACCCTAGTACCTTTGTGAAAATCCTTGGAGCAGTGGCTAATCCGAAAGGAAGCGCCACGAACTGGTAATGCTTGTCCAGGAATGCGAACCGTAGGAACCGATGATGTTCCTTGTGGATAGGAATATGTAGATACGCATCCTTTAAATCCACCGTGGTCATGAATTGACCTACCTGGATGGAAGGAAGAATAGTTCGAATGGTTTCCATCTTGAACGATGGAACCTTGAGAAACTTGTTTAAGATCTTGAGATCTAAGATTGGTCTGAACGTTCCCTCTTTTTTGGGAACTATGAACAGATTGGAGTAGAACCCCATCCCTTGTTCTCTTAATGGAACAGGATGAATCACTCCCATTTTTAACAGGTCTTCTACACAATGTAAGAATGCCTGTCTTTTTATGTGGTCTGAAGACAACTGAGACCTGTGGAACCTCCCCCTTGGGGGAAGCCCCTTGAATTCCAGAAGATAACCTTGGGAGACTATTTCTAGCGCCCAAGGATCCAGAACATCTCTTGCCCAAGCCTGAGCGAAGAGAGAGAGTCTGCCCCCCACCAGATCCGGTCCCGGATCGGGGGCCAACATTTCATGCTGTCTTGGTAGCAGTGGCAGGTTTCTTGGCCTGCTTTCCCTTGTTCCAGCCTTGCATTGGTCTCCAAGCTGGCTTGCTTAGAGGGCGTAGCACTTTGGGCTGGTCCATTTCTACGAAAGGGACGAAAATTAGGTTTATTTTTTGCCTTGAAAGGCCGATCCTGAGGAAGGGCGTGGCCCTTACCCCCAGTGATATCAGAGATAATCTCTTTCAAGTCAGGGCCAAACAGCGTTTTCCCCTTGAAAGGAATGTTAAGTAGCTTGTTCTTGGAAGACGCATCAGCTGACCAAGATTTCAACCAAAGCGCTCTGCGCGCCACAATAGCAAACCCAGAATTCTTAGCCGCTAACCTAGCCAATTGCAAAGTGGCGTCTAGGGTGAAAGAATTAGCCAATTTGAGAGCATTGATTCTGTCCATAATCTCCTCATAAGGAGGAGAATCACTATCGACCGCCTTTATCAGCTCATCGAACCAGAAACATGCGGCTGTAGCTACAGGGACAATGCATGAAATTGGTTGTAGAAGGTAACCCTGCTGAACAAACATCTTTTTAAGTAAACCTTCTAATTTTTTATCCATAGGATCTTTGAAAGCACAACTATCCTCTATGGGTATAGTGGTGCGTTTGTTTAAAGTGGAAACCGCTCCCTCGACCTTGGGGACTGTCTGCCATAAGTCCTTTCTGGGGTCGACCATAGGAAACAATTTTTTAAATATGGGGGGAGGGACGAAAGGAATACCGGGCCTTTCCCATTCTTTATTAACAATGTCCGCCACCCGCTTGGGTATAGGAAAAGCTTCTGGGAGCCCCGGGACCTCTAGGAACTTGTCCATTTTACATAGTTTCTCTGGGATGACCAACTTGTCACAATCATCCAGAGTGGATAATACCTCCTTAAGCAGAATGCGGAGATGTTCCAACTTAAATTTAAACGTAATCACATCAGGTTCAGCTTGTTGAGAAATGTTCCCTGAATCAGTAATTTCTCCCTCAGACAAAACCTCCCTGGCCCCATCAGACTGGGTTAGGGGCCCTTCAGAACCATTATTACCAGCGTCGTCATGCTCTTCAGTATCTAAAACAGAGCAGTCGCGCTTACGCTGATAAGTGTTCATTTTGGCTAAAATGTTTTTGACAGAATTATCCATTACAGCCGTTAATTGTTGCATAGTAAGGAGTATTGGCGCGCTAGATGTACTAGGGGCCTCCTGAGTGGGCAAGACTCGTGTAGACGAAGGAGGGAATGATGCAGTACCATGCTTACTCCCCTCACTTGAGGAATCATCTTGGGCATCATTGTCATTGTCACATAAATCACATTTATTTAAATGAATGGGAATTCTGGCTTCCCCACATTCAGAACACAGTCTATCTGGTAGTTCAGACATGTTAAACAGGCATAAACTTGATAACAAGTACAAAAAACGTTTTAAAATAAAACCGTTACTGTCGCTTTAAATTTTAAACTGAACACACTTTATTACTGCAATTGCGAAAAAACATGAAGGAATTGTTCAAAATTCACCAAATTTTCACCACAGTGTCTTAAAGCCTTAAAAGTATTGCACACCAAATATGGAAGCTTTAACCCTTAAAATAACGGAACCGGAGCCGTTTTTAACTTTAACCCCTTTACAGTCCCTGGTATCTGCTTTGCTGAGACCCAACCAAGCCCAAAGGGGAATACGATACCAAATGACGCCTTCAGAAAGTCTTTTCTAAGTATCAGAGCTCCTCTCACATGCGACTGCATGTCATGCCTCTCAAAAACAAGTGCGCAACACCGGCGCGAAAATGAGGCTCTGCCTATGATTTGGGAAAGCCCCTAAAGAATAAGGTGTCTAAAACAGTGCCTGCCGATATTATTATATCAAAATACCCAGAATAAATGATTCCTCAAGGCTAAATATGTGTTAATAATGAATCGATTTAGCCCAGAAAAAGTCTACAGTCTTAATAAGCCCTTGTGAAGCCCTTATTTAAAATCGTAATAAACATGGCTTACCGGATCCCATAGGGAAAATGACAGCTTCCAGCATTACATCGTCTTGTTAGAATGTGTCATACCTCAAGCAGCAAGAGACTGCTCACTGTTCCCCCAACTGAAGTTAATTGCTCTCAACAGTCCTGTGTGGAACAGCCATGGATTTTAGTGACGGTTGCTAAAATCATTTTCCTCATACAAACAGAAATCTTCATCTCTTTTCTGTTTCTGAGTAAATAGTACATACCAGCACTATTTCAAAATAACAAACTCTTGATTGAATAATAAAAACTACAGTTAAACACTAAAAAACTCTAAGCCATCTCCGTGGAGATGTTGCCTGTACAACGGCAAAGAGAATGACTGGGGTAGGCGGAGCCTAGGAGGGATCATGTGACCAGCTTTGCTGGGCTCTTTGCCATTTCCTGTTGGGGAAGAGAATATCCCACAAGTAAGGATGACGCCGTGGACCGGACACACCTATGTTGGAGAAATATTCTTAACTACCTTCAGGTTTCGCGATATATGTGTAACAAAGTGTCGGAATAGCGCACAAATGTTGGATTTTTTTAAAGCACGCTCCATTAAAGTCTATGGAGAGAAGTTAAGGCTTTCGCGATATCTGAAGTTAGCGCACGTCAGGCTTTGTTTGTGCAAAAACCAGCCCGAGTTAAAGGTTTACTTCCAGCATTGTTTGCGAGCATAAGTGATAAATAGTGTGCCACTTGTAATCTGGCTCTATATGTTTGTTATTCATTCAGTTTTAATAACCATTATTGGGTTTTTTTTATTGTCTCCTTCTTGTTCTGTAAACTCATTCCCACTTGCTCTTAAAACTTGTTAATCCTTCTATAGCTGTTTTTTTAATATCCCTATAACATATGCCCCCATATTTATCATTCTGCTTGTGCTCTTCACATATCTCTAAAACCTGTAAATATAGGCATATTCATTGATATATATATGGCATTTCCAACATAGGGCAAGATTACGAGTGGCATGCTAACTGTTGCGCGCGAGCGATATCAGGTTCATCGCAGGTGTTTGCACGTGTCGGAAATATTGCACATATTACAAGTTGAAAGAAAAGGCTCAAGTGCAATTCAATTTAACGCTCATTGGGATAATAGCTGGAGCTCTAGTTTACTGTTACACTCAAATAAAAAGTGTCAAAAATACCTTAAATATACATTTAAAAGTAGTTACACTCATAATAACAATATTTAATACAAATTATTTAAAAAAATTGCATACAAAAGGAATAAGTGCTCAAAGATATGAGGTCTCAAAGGCTTTAACATAGAGATACATACATATACATGTCTATATATATATATATGTGTGTGTACATATGTGTTTGTGTTTTACTGTATGTTTACTGTACATATTTCACATTCCAATGTTCTTCACTTACAGGATAATGTCCTTTTTATTCTTAAATACATATTTATAAATATATATATATATATATATATATATATACACACAGGTAGCCCTCAGTTTACGCCGGGGTTAGGTTCCAGAAGGAATGGTTGTAAATCGAAAACGTTGTAAATTGAAACCCAGTTTATAATGTAACTCAATGGGAAGTGAGGGAGTTAGGTTCCAGGCCCCTCTCAAAATTGTCATAAGTAACACCTAATACATTATTTTTTAAGCTTTGAAATGAAGACTTTAAATGCTAAACAGCATTATAAACCTAATAAAATAATCACACAACACAGAATATAAAATTAAACTAAGAAATGAACAAAAACATTTGCTAAACAGCATTCTAAACCTAATAAAATTATCACACAACACAGACTTCACTTGCATTTTTCTGCAAACAGTTCTTTCTATGCATTCCAATCTGGACTGATTTATACACAGGAAGATCCTGTTCCTTTGAAATCTGCTCGATAGCTCAGGTCTGGTTAAACTGATTAATTTCAGCTTGCTTGACTTTGCTGCAACGCAAGCGGACAGCTCCACCTACTGGCTATTTTAATCAATGCACTGCTTCTCAATAGCAGTCACATGACTGGAAAAAAGGTTGTTATTCTGAAATGGTGCAAATTGAAACGTTGTAAACCGAGGGCCACCTGTATATATATATATAAATATATATATATATATATATATATATATATATATATATATACAGGGAGTGCAGAATTATTAGGCAAGTTGTATTTTTGAGGATTAATTTTATTATTGAACAACAACCATGTTCTCAATGAACCCAAAAAACTCAATAATATCAAAGCTGAATAGTTTTGGAAGTAGTTTTAAGTTTGTTTTTAGTTTTAGCTATTTTAGGGGGATATCTGTGTGTGCAGGTGACTATTACTGTGCATAATTATTAGGCAACTTAACAAAAAACAAATATATACCCATTTCAATTATTTATTTTTACCAGTGAAACCAATATAACATCTCAACATTCACAAATATACATTTCTGACATTCAAAAACAAAACAAAAACAAATCAGTGACCAATATAGCCACCTTTCTTTGCAAGGACACTCAAAAGCCTGCCATCCATGGATTCTGTCAGTGTTTTGATCTGTTCACCATCAACATTGCATGCAGCAGCAACCACAGCTTCCCAGACACTGTTCAGAGAGGTGTACTGTTTTCCCTCCTTGTAAATCTCACATTTGATGATGGACCACAGGTTCTCAATGGGGTTCAGATCAGGTGAACAAGGAGGCCATGTCATTAGATTTTCTTCTTTTATACCCTTTCTTGCCAGCCACGCTGTGGAGTACTTGGATGCGTGTGATGGAGCATTGTCCTGCATGAAAATCATGTTTTTCTTGAAGGATGCAGACTTCTTCCTGTACCACTGCTTGAAGAAGGTGTCTTCCAGAAACTGGCAGTAGGACTGGGAGTTGAGCTTGACTCCATCCTCAACCCGAAAAGGCCCCACAAGCTCATCTTTGATGATACCAGCCCAAACCAGTACTCCACCTCCACCTTGCTGGCGTCTGAGTCAGACTGGAGCTCTCTGCCCTTTACCAATCCAGCCACGGGCCCATCCATCTGGCCCATCAAGACTCACTCTCATTTCATCAGTCCATAAAACCTTAGAAAAATCAGTCTTGAGATATTTCTTGGCCCAGTCTTGACGTTTCAGCTTGTGTGTCTTGTTCAGTGGTGGTCGTCTTTCAGCCTTTCTTACCTTGGCCATGTCTCTGAGTATTGCACACCTTGTGCTTTTGGGCACTCTAGTGATGTTGCAGCTCTGAAATATGGCCAAACTGGTGGCAAGTGGCATCTTGGCAGCTGCACGCTTGACTTTTCTCAGTTCATGGGCAGTTATTTTGCGCCTTGGTTTTTCCACACGCTTCTTGCGACCCTGTTGACTATTTTGAATGAAACGCTTGATTGTTCGATGATCACGCTTCAGAAGCTTTGCAATTTTAAGAGTGCTGCATCCCTCTGCAAGATATCTCACTATTTTTGACTTTTCTGAGCCTGTCAAGTCCTTCTTTTGACCCATTTTGCCAAAGGAAAGGAAGTTGCCTAATAATTATGCACACCTGATATAGGGTGTTGATGTCATTAGACCACACCCCTTCTCATTACAGAGATGCAAATCACCTAATATGCTTAATTGGTAGTAGGCTTTCGAGCCTATACAGCTTGGAGTAAGACAACATGCATAAAGAGGATGATGTGGTCAAAATACTCATTTGCCTAATAATTCTGCACTCCCTGTATATATATATATATATATATATATATATATATATATATGTGTGTATATACCTATACCTGCATATATATTCCTAAAGATATATAGGTTTAGATATGTAGTTTTCATGAACAGTATCAGATATATATAGAAATATATTTTTAATAAAAAAGTACATTATTTTCTATGTGAAGAACATAGGAATGTAAAATATGTAATACTTCAATAATGCGCCTTAAGAATACTAAGTTTTCATATGCGCTAACCCGACTGGGTTAAGGTCTAAATTGAGAAACGTGATGCACAAATTGCATTTCTATGTTCTTGAAATAGAAAATAATGTCCTTTTTATTATAAAATATTTCAAAACCAGCGTTAAGGGGTCCTAACGCTGCTTTTTACCGCCCGCTGGTCAGCCAGGAAAGGGTTTAACGCTCACTTTCCAGCCGTGACTTTTCCATACCGCAGATCCCCTTACGCCAATTGCGTATCCTATCTATTCAATGGGATCTATCTAACGCCGGTATTTAGAGTCTTGGCTGAAGTGAGCGTTAGAACTCTAACGACAAAACTCTAGCCGCAGAAAAAAGTCAGGAGTTAAGAGCTTTATTGGCTAACGCCGGTTTATAAAGCTCTTAACTACTGTGCTCTAAAGTACACTAACACCCATAAACTACCTATGTACCCCTAAACCGAGGCCCCCCCACATCGCCGCCACTCTAATAAAAAAATTTAACCCCTAATCTGCCGACCGCACACCGCCGCCACATACATTATCCCTATGTACCCCTAATCTGCTGCCCCTAACATCGCCGACACCTACATAATATTTATTAACCCCTAATCTGACCCCCCAATGTCGCCGCTACCTTACCTACACTTATTAACCCCTAATCTGCTGACCGGACCTCGCCGCCACTATAATAAATGTATTAACCCCTAAAGCTAAGTCTAACCCTAACACTAACACCCCCCCTAAGATAAAACATAATTTATGCTTACATGATAAATTTATTTCTCTTGTAGTGTATCCAGTCCACGGATCATCCATTACTTGTGGGATATTCTCCTTCCCAACAGGAAGTTGCAAGAGGATCACCCACAGCAGAGCTGCTATATAGCTCCTCCCCTCACTGCCATATCCAGTCATTCGACCGAAACAAGCCGAGAAAGGAGAAACTATAGGGTGCAGTGGTGACTGTAGTTTAAATTAAAATTTAGACCTACCTTAAAAGGACAGGGCGGGCCGTGGACTGGATACACTACAAGAGAAATAAATTTATCAGGTAAGCATAAATTATGTTTTCTCTTGTTAAGTGTATCCAGTCCACGGATCATCCATTACTTGTAGGATACCAATACCAAAGCTAAAGTACACGGATGATGGGAGGGACAAGGCAGGAACTTAAACGGAAGGAACCACTGCCTGTAGAACCTTTCTCCCAAAAACAGCCTCCGAAGAAGCAAACATCACATTTGTAAAATTTTGAAAAGGTGTGAAGCGAAGACTAAGTCGCAGCCTTGCAAATCTGTTCAACAGAGGCCTCATTTTTAAAGGCCCAGGTGGAAGCCACAGCTCTAGTAGAATGAGCTGTAATCCTTTCAGGGGACTGCTGTCCAGCAGTCTCATAGGCTAAACGTATTATGCTCCGAAGCCAAAAGGAGAGAGAGGTTGCCAAAGCTTTTTGACCTCTCCTCTGTCCAGAGTAAACGACAAACAGGGCAGATGTTTGACGAAAATCTTTAGTAGCCTGTAAGTAAAACTTCAAGGCACGGACTATGTCCAGATTATGCAAAAGACGTTCCTTCTTTGAAGAAGGATTAGGACACAATGATGGAACAACAATCTCTTGATTGATATTCCTGTTAGAAACCGACTTAGGTAAAAACCCAGGTTTGGTACGCAGAACTACCTTGTCTGAATGAAAAATCAGATAAGGAGAATCACATTGTAAGGCAGATAACTCAGAGACTCTTCGAGCCGAGGAAATAGCCATCAAAAACAGAACTTTCCAAGATAAAAGTTTAATATCAATGGAATGAAGGGGTTCAAACGGAATTCCCTGAAGAACTTTAAGAACCAAGTTTAAGCTCCACGGGGGAGCAACAGTTTTAAACACAGGCTTAATCCTAACCAAAGCCTGACAAAATGCCTGGACGTCTGGAACCTCTGCCAGACGCTTGTGCAAAAGAATAGACAGAGCAGAGATCTGTCCCTTTAAAGAACTAGCTGATAAGCCTTTGTCCAAACCCTCTTAGAGAAAGGACAATATCCTAGGAATCCTAACCTTACTCCATGAGTAACTCTTGGATTCACACCAATAAAGATATTTACGCCATATCTTATGGTGACAGGCTTTCGTGCCTGTATTAAGGTATCAATGACTGACTCGGAGAAGCCACGCCTTGATAGAATCAAGCGTTCAATCTCCATGCAGTCAGTCTCAGAGAAATTAGATTTGGATGATTGAAAGGACCTTGTATTAGAAGGTCCTGCCTCAGAGGCAGAGTCCATGGTGGAAGTGATGACATATCCACTAGGTCTGCATACCAGGTCCTGCGTGGCCACGCAGGCGCTATCAGAATCACAGATGCTCTCTCCTGGTTGATTTTGGCAATCAGTCGAGGGAGCAGAGGAAACGGTGGAAACACATAAGCCAGGTTGAAGAACCAAGGAGCTGCTAGAGCATCTATCAGCGTCGCTCCCGGGTCACTGGACCTGGATCCGTAACAAGGAAGCTTGGCGTTCTGGCGAGACGCTATGAGATCCAGTTCTGGTTTGCCCCAAGATGGACCAGTTGAGCAAACACCTCCGGATGGAGTTCCCACTCCCCCGGATGAAAAGTCTGACGACTTAGAAAATCCGCCTCCCAATTCTCTACGCCTGGGATGTGGATCGCTGACAGGTGGCAAGAGTGAGACTCTGCCCAGCGAATTATCTTTGAGACTTCTAACATCGCTAGGGAACTCCTGGTTCCCCCTTGATGGTTGATGTAAGCCACAGTCGTGATGTTGTCCGACTGAAATCTGATGAACCTCAGGGTTGCTAACTGAGGCCAAGCTAGAAGAGCATTGAATATTGCTCTTAACTCCAGAATATTTATTGGGAGGAGTTTCTCCTCCTGAGTCCACGATCCCTGAGCCTTCAGGGAGTTCCAGACTGCACCCCAACCTAGAAGGCTGGCATCTGTTGTTACAATCGTCCAATCTGGCCTGCGAAAGGTCATACCCTTGGACAGATGGACCCGAGATAGCCACCAGAGAAGAGAATCTCTGGTCTCTTGATCCAGATTTAGTAGAGGGGACAAATCTGAGTAATCCCCATTCCACTGACTTAGCATGAATAATTGCAGCGGTCTGAGATGCAGGCGCGCACTATGTCCATTGCCGCTACCATTAAGCCGATTACTTCCATGTACTGAGCCACTGACGGGCGTGGAATGGAATGAAGGACACGGCAAGCATTTAGAAGTTTTGATAACCTGGACTCCGTCAGGTAAATTTTCATCTCTACAGAATCTATAAGAGTCCCTAGGAAGGAGACTCTTGTGAGTGGGGATAGAGAACTCTTTTCCACGTTCACTTTCCACCCATGCGACCTCAGAAATGCCAGAACTATCTCTGTATGAGACTTGGCAATTTGAAAGCTTGACGCCTGTATCAGGATGTCGTCTAGATAAGGAGCCACCGCTATGCCTCGCGGTCTTAGAACCGCCAGAAGTGAGCCCAGAACCTTTGTAAAAATTCTCGGGGCTGTGGCCAAACCGAAGGGAAGAGCTGAAAATTGGTAATGCTTGTCTAGAAAGGCAAACCTTAGGAACCGATGATGATCTTTGTGAATCAGTATGTGAAGGTAGGCATCCTTTAAATCCACTGTGGTCATGTACTGACCCTCTTGGATCATGGGTAGGATGGTCCGAATAGTTTCCATTTTGAATGATGGAACTCTGAGGAATTTGTTTAAGATCTTTAGATCCAAGATTGGTCTGAAGGTTCCCTCTTTCTTGGGAACCACAAACAGATTTGAATAAAACCCCTGTCCTTGTTCCGTCCGCGGAACTGGATGGATCACTCCCATTACTAGGAGGTCTTGCACACAGCTTAGGAATGCCTCTTTCTTTATTTGGTTTGCTGATAACCTTGAAAGATGAAATCTCCCTTGTGGAGGAGAAGCTTTGAAGTCCAGAAGATATCCCTGAGATATGATCTCCAACGCCCAGGGATCCTGAACATCTCTTGCCCACGCCTGGGCGAAGAGAGAAAGTCTGCCCCCCACTAGATCCATTTCCGGATAGGGGGCCGTTCCTTCATGCTGTCTTGGGGGCAGCAGCAGGCTTTCTGGCCTGCTTGCCCTTGTTCCAGGACTGGTTAGGTTTCCAGGCCTGTCTGGAATGAGCAACAGTTCCCTCTTGTTTTGAAGCAGAGGAAGTTGATGCTGCTCCTGCCTTGAAATTTCGAAAGGCACGAAAATTAGACTGTTTGGCCTTTGATTTGGCCCTGTCCTGAGGAAGGGTATGACCCTTGCCTCCAGTAATGTCAGCAATAATTTCCTTCAAGCCAGGCCCGAATAAGGTCTGCCCCTTGAAAGGAATGTTGAGTAATTTAGACTTTGAAGTCACGTCAGCTGACCAGGATTTAAGCCATAGCGCCCTACGCGCCTGGATGGCGAATCCGGAATTCTTAGCCGTTAGTTTAGTCAAATGAACAATGGCATCAGAAACAAATGAGTTAGCTAGCTTAAGCGTTCTAAGCTTGTCAATAATTTCATTTAATGGAGCTGTATGGATGGCCTCTTCCAGGGCCTCAAACCAGAATGCCGCCGCAGCCGTGACAGGCGCAATGCATGCAAGGGGCTGTAAAATAAAACCTTGTTGAATAAACATTTTCTTAAGGTAACCCTCCAATTTTTTATCCATTGGATCTGAAAAAGCACAACTGTCCTCAACCGTAGTGGTACGCTTTGCTAAGGTAGAAACTGCTCCCTCCACCTTAGGGACCGTCTGCCATAAGTCCCGTGTAGTGGCATCTATTGGAAACATTTTTCTAAATATAGGAGGTGGGGAAAAGGGCACACCGGGTCTATCCCACTCCTTGCTAATAATTTCTGTAAGCCTTTTAGGTATAGGAAAAACATCAGTACACACCGGCACCGCATAGTATCTATCCAGCCTACACAATTTCTCTGGAATTGCAACTGTGTTACAGTCATTCAGAGCAGCTAATACCTCCCCAAGCAATACACGGAGGTTCTCAAGCTTAAATTTAAAATTAGAAATCTCTGAATCAGGTTTCCCCGAGTCAGAGATGTCACCCACAGACTGAAGCTCTCCGTCCTCATGTTCTGCATACTGTGACGCAGTATCAGACATGGCTCTTACAGCATTTGCGCGCTCTGTATCTCTCCTAACCCCAGAGCTATCGCGCTTGCCTCTTAATTCAGGCAATCTAGATAATACCTCTGACAGGGTATTATTCATGATTGCAGCCATGTCCTGCAAGGTAATCGCTATGGGCGTCCCTGATGTAATTGGCGCCATACTAGTGTGCGTCCCCTGAGCGGGAGGCGAAGGGTCTGACACGTGGGGAGAGTTAGTCGGCATAACTTCCCCCTCGACAGAACCCTCTGGTGATAATTCTTTTATAGATAAAGACTGATCTTTACTGTTTAAGGTGAAATCAATACATTTAGTACACATTCTCCTATGGGGCTCCACCATGGCTTTCAAACATAATGAACAAGTAGGTTCCTCTATGTCAGACATGTTTAAACAGACTAGCAATGAGACTAGCAAGCTTGGAAAACACTTTAAAACAAGTTTACAAGCAATATAAGAAACGTTACTGCGCCTTTAAGAAACAAAAATTTTTTCCAAATTTGAAATAACAGTGAAAAAAAGGCAGTTACACTAACGAAATTTTTACAGTGTATGTAATAAGTTAGCAGAGCATTGCACCCACTTGCAAATGGATGATTAACCCCTTAATACCAAAAACGGAATAACAAATGACAAAAACGTTTTTCAGTCACAACAACTGCCACAGCTCTACTGTGGCTTTTTACCTCCCTCAATACGACTTTTGAAGCCTTTTGAGCCCTTCAGAGAAGTCCTGGATCATGCAGGAAGAAGCTGGATGTCTGTGTCTGTAATTTTTGCTGCGCAAAAAAGCGCTAAAGTAGTCCCCTCCCAATCATATTACAACAGTGGAAAGCCTCAGGGAACTGTTTCTAGGCAAAATTCAAGCCAGCCATGTGGAAAAAACTAGGCCCCAATAAGTTTTATCACCAAACATATATAAAAAAACGATTAAACATGCCAGCAAACGTTTTAAAATACACTTTTATAAGAGTATGTACCTCTATTAATAAGCCTGATACCAGTCGCTATCACTGCATTTAAGGCTTTACTTACATTACTTCGGTATCAGCAGCATTTTCTAGCAAATTCCATCCCTAGAAAAATATTAACTGCACATACCTTATTGCAGGAAAACCTGCACGCCATTCCCTCTCTGAAGTTACCTCACTCCTCAGAATATGTGAGAACAGCAAAGGATCTTAGTTACTTCTGCTAAGATCATAGAAAACGCAGGCAGATTCTTCTTCTAAATACTGCCTGAGATAAACAGTACACTCCGGTACCATTTAAAAATAACAAACTTTTGATTGAAGAAATAAACTAAGTATAAAACACCACAGTCCTCTTACGCCCTCCATCTTTGTTGAGAGTTGCAAGAGAATGACTGGGTATGGCAGTGAGGGGAGGAGCTATATAGCAGCTCTGCTGTGGGTGATCCTCTTGCAACTTCCTGTTGGGAAGGAGAATATCCCACAAGTAATGGATGATCCGTGGACTGGATACACTTAACAAGAGAAATATAAATTTTTATCTAACAAAATAAATTCAATCTTATTAAATAAATTATTCCTATTTAAAGCTAAATACTTACCTGTAAAATAAATCCTAATATAGCTACAATATAACGAATAATTATATTGTAGCTATTTTAGGATTTATATTTATTTTAAAGGCAACTTTGTATTTATTTTAACTAGGTACAATAGCTATTAAATAGTTATTAACTATTTAATAGTTACCTAGTTAAAATAATAACAAAATTACCTGTAAAATAAATCCTAACCTAAGTTACAATTAAACCTAACACTACACTATCAATAAATAAATTAACTAAACTATCTACAATTACCTACAATTAAATCAACTAAACTAAATTACAAAAAAACAAACACTAAATTACAAAAAATAAAAAAAGATTACAAGAATTTTAAACTAATTACACCTACTCTAAGCCCCCTAAAAAAATAACAAAGCCCCCCACTCTAAGCCCCCTAAAAAAATAACAAAGCCCCCCAAAATAAAAAAATGCCCTACCCTATTCTAAAATAAAAAGTTAACAGCTCTATTACCTTACCAGCCCTTAAAAGGGCTTTTTGCGGGGCATGCCCCAAAGAAATCAGCTCTTTTGCCTGTAAAAAAAAACATACAATAACCCCCCCCAACATTACAACCCACCACCCACATACCCCTAATCTAACCCAAAGCCCCCTTAAAAAACCTAACACTAAGCCCCTGAAGATGATCTCCCTACCTTGTCTTCACCCAGCCGGGTATCACAGATCCGTCCAGAAGAGGGTCCGAAGTCTTCATCCTATCAGGCCAGAAGAGGTCCTCCAGAGGCTTGGAAATCTTCATCCAGGCGGCATCTTCTATCTTCTTCCATCCGGAGCGGAGCGGGTCCATCTTGATGCAGCCGGCGCGGATCCATCCTCTTCTAACGACGTCCTAAGTCCGAATGAAGGTTCCTTTAAATGACGTCATCCAAGATGGCGTCCCTCGAATTCAGATTGGCTGATTGAATTCTATCAGCCAATCGGAATTAAGGTAGGAAAAATCTGATTGGCTGATTGAATCAGCCAATCAGATTCAAGTTCAATCGGATTGGCTGATCCAATCAGCCAATCAGATTGAGCTCACATTCTATTGCCTGATCGGAACAGCCAATAGAATGCGAGTTCAATCTGATTGGCTGATCCAATCAGCCAATCGGATTGAACTTGAATCTGATTGGCTGATTCAATCAGATTTTTCCTACCTTAATTCCGCTTGGCTGATAGAATCCTATCAGCCAATCGGAATTCGAGGGACACCATCTTGAATGACGTCATTCATTCGTCGTTAGTCCGTCGGTGAGGAAGGATGGCTCCGCGTCGGCTGCTTCAAGATGGGCCCGCTCCGCTCCGGATGGAAGAAGATAGAAGATGCCGCCTGGATGAAGACTTCCGACCCTCTGGAGGACCTCTTCTGGCTGGATAGGATGAAGACTTTGGACCCTCTTCTGGACGGATCGGTGATACCCGGCTGGGTGAAGACAAGGTAGGGAGATCTTCAGGGGCTTAGTGTTAGGTTTTTTAAGGGGGGTTTGGGTTAGATTAGGGGTATGTGGGTGGTGGGTTGTAATGTTGGGGGGGGGTATTGCATGTTTTTTTTTTCAGGCAAAAGAGCTGATTTCTTTGGGGCATGCCCCGCAAAAGGCCCTTTTAAGGGCTGGTAAGGTAATAGAGCTGTTAACTTTTTATTTTAGAATAGGGTAGGGCATTTTTTTATTTTGGGGGCTTTGTTATTTTTTTAGGGGGCTTAGAGTAGGTGTAATTAGTTTAAAATTCTTGTAATCTTTTTTTATTTTTTGTAATTTAGTGTTTGTTTTTTTTGTAATTTAGTTTAGTTGATTTAATTGTAGGTAATTGTAGTTAATTGATTTAATTTATTTATTGATAGTGTAGTGTTAGGTTTAATTGTAACTTAGGTTAGGATTTATTTTACAGGTAATTTTGTAATTATTTTAACTAGGTAGCTATTAAATAGTTAATAACTATTTAATAGCTATTGTACCTAGTTAAAATAAATACAAAGTTGCCTGTAAAATAAATATAAATCCTAAAATAGCTACAATATAATTATTATTTATATTGTAGCTATATTAGGGTTTATTTTACAGTAAGTATTTAGCTTTAAATAGGATTAATTTATTTAATAAGAAATCATTTATTTCGTTAGATTAAAAACAGAATTTATGCTTACCTGATAAATTACTTTCTCCAACGGTGTGTCCGGTCCACGGCGTCATCCATAACTTGTGGGAATATTCTCTTCCCCAACAGGAAATGGCAAAGAGCACAGCAAAAGCTGTCCATATAGTCCCTCCTAGGCTCCGCCCACCCCAGTCATTCGACCGACGGACAGGAGAAAAAAACAGGAGAAACTATAGGGTGCCGTGGTGACTGTAGTTAAAAAAGAAATTCATCAAACCTGATTAAAAAACCAGGGCGGGCCGTGGACCGGACACACCGTTGGAGAAAGTAATTTATCAGGTAAGCATAAATTCTGTTTTCTCCAACATTGGTGTGTCCGGTCCACGCCGTCATCCATAACTTGTGGGAACCAATACCAAAGCTTTAGGACACGGATGAAGGGAGGAAGCCAATCAGGTTACCTAAACGAAAGGCACCACGGCTTGCAAAACCTTTCTCCCAAAAATAGCCTCCGAAGAAGCAAAAGTATCAAATTTGTAGAATTTGGCAAAAGTGTGCAGGGAAGACCAAGTCGCTGCCTTACATATCTGATCAACAGAAGCCTCGTTCTTGAAGGCCCATGTGGAAGCCACAGCCCTAGTAGAGTGAGCTGTGATTCGTTCGGGAGGCTGCCGTCCGGCAGTCTCGTAAGCCAATCGGATGATGCTTTTCAGCCAAAAGGAAAGAGAGGTAGCAGTAGCTTTTTGACCTCTCCTCTTGCCAGAAGAAACGACAAACAGAGAAGACGTTTGTCTGAAAATCTTTGTTGCTTCTAAATAGAACTTTAAAGCACGTACTACATCTAAATTTATGTAACAAACGTTCCTTCTTTGAAACTGGATTCGGACACAAAGAAGGCACAACTATTTCCTGGTTAATATTTTTGTTGGAAACAACCTTTGGAAGGAAACCAGGTTTAGTACGCAAAACAACACCAGATAGGGCGGATTACACTGCAGAGCAGATAACTCAGAAAACTCTTCTAGCAGAAGAAATAGCAACCAAAAACAGAACTTTCCAAGATAACATCTTGATATCTATGGAATGTAGAGGTTCAAACGGAACCCCTTGAAGAACTGAAAGAACTAAATTCAGACTCCAGGGAGGAGTCAAAGGTCTGTAAACACTGCAGAAGTAAAAGATAAAAAAAGAAGGCGCCACCATAGTGCACAATCAGATGTTTCTGACACGCCAAATATACAAGTAAGACCGTACTTACAAGCTGTATGACACTTGAGAAGTGTCACAAATGCCTTCTGGACTGTTTGGAGTCGTCCAGCTAACTCACACTGGTGGATGTCCGAATTTCTCTGGGGTGTGGGAGCGGCGATAGCAATCAGCATGCAGTATCCAGCCACAGACGTTTCACAGAGCCGGTTCGTCTTGTACTTATCCACTGTTATGGTAGATACATTAGTAGATACAATGTATCAAATGGATCAAAGTGATGAAAAAAAATGAATGAAAGATACTTCGTGGCAAAAGTCTTGTAAAACCAAAACCAAAGATTCCAATTTGAATGTTTATGAAATTAAAGCCCTATCTAGATTAGCTTCCAATAACAACATAATAATTAGAGAAGCAGATAAGGGCGGAGGAATTATTATACAGAATCGTGTAGATTACATAAGAGAAGCCGATAGGATCTTGTATGATGAACAGTATTACAAAATCCTTACATTCAATCCCACTAATAAATTTCTCAAGTGTCATACAGCTTGTAAGTACGGTCTTACTTGTATATTTGGCGTGTCAGAAACATCTGATTGTGCACTATGGTGGCGCCTTCTTTTTTTATCTTTTACTTCTGCAGAGTTTAACATCTTGGGACACCAACAAGAACTTCGAAGAAGCAGCCTGCCACCTGTTCCAGATTTCAGAATTTGGATTATGGACTAGATGAACTGTCCTACACCATATTTCCATCATCTACATTATTGGTTTGATTGGGACTTTAACCTCACTGTTTATTTTATGCAGTTTCTATTCATGTTTTTATATATATAGGGGTATTTTATTTGAATGCACTATATGTTGGTATTTTCACTATTATTTTTATACAGGTATTTGGCGCACTGGTTTTATATATATGTTTTTTTATATATATTAATTAACTTTTTGTTTTTTGGGTATGATCAGTTAGCGACTACATTCATTAAACATTACCATACCGGCCACTATATATGTGGTTTTACGGTAGGTAACATTTAATATACCGCATTATTTTTGCACATAGTTTAATTACCACATTTTTTGTGCACATATGCACATAGAATAGAATAGTGATCCTTATATCCAGTTTGCAATCACTGCACTGAGATATATATATAGATTATATTTATACTTTTTTGTATCACATGTGATTGTTATAATTATTGCATCACGATATCACAATATACACACCAAAACACATACAATTGGGTTACTATATTAGTGTTACTTATTGACATTAACACATTTGCACTTTACATTTCATTTTTTTTTTAATACATTTACCATGCAGAACAAAGATCAAAGGCTAAAACTTAGGGAAGCCCTGAGTAACCATGAGAATATACAAGATATGTCAGATGAGATCATAGACGATCTTTCCATGGTACAACTATTCCACAAACTAGAGGATGCCTTAAAAAATGAGCATAGACACTGGTGGGATATTGACACACTCAAAAAATATAAAGAGAGAGGTCAGATCCCTAGAGGTCTCAGAATTTCTAAATTATGTTCCTTCAAACAAGATGTAGATTTGACTGAAAAATGGCAGGCTACTCTGACAGATTGTTCACTGAAACTCATAGATTTACTAATTGAGTTTAGAACAACTCTATTGAATAAAACAGAGTTAGATATCGAGGAGATTCAGAATATCCTAATAAAACATGAATCTAACACTGACTATGCTAAACACATAAAAGAAGTACAAGAGAAATCAGATACTTTCCAAAAGAAAATTATACATACTAAAATCAAAAAACTAGCCAGAGATGAGAAAGATTATCTGGAAGGCAAAGTATATGACTTTCAGAAGGGAACTCTAGAAAGTGAACACAACAGTGGTTCAGCGGAAACCGATACACCTCAAGAGAAACCATGGGTAAAAGTTAATTATAAGAAACCCAGAGATAAAAAGAAGAATTTGAGTTTTAGAAACTCAAATAATATCCCGTATAATTCTAATCACAGAGAATATAGCCAA
Organism: Bombina bombina; assembly: GCF_027579735.1. Classification (NCBI taxonomy): domain Eukaryota; kingdom Metazoa; phylum Chordata; class Amphibia; order Anura; family Bombinatoridae; genus Bombina; species Bombina bombina. Next base: position 125,073,188 of record NC_069507.1, on the reverse strand, counting down.
CCTTCCACCTCTAATTGGGAAAGAGAGGATTTTAACAACAGTCCGCATACATATAGATACAATCAGTATCAACATAATACCCAACAATACAACAGGGAGGAAGAGATAGATTATAGAAACCGTGGGTTTCAAAACAGGAACCATGGGAATAATTCTAGAGTTCAACAAAATGAAACAAATTATAACAATAGTTACCAAAGAGATGATAACAGACAGATTAATAAATCTCAGGTTTTTCAGTACGAACAAAAACAGATGTACACCCCGCCCCATCTCAGACATGCACCAATCAGATTAAAACAACTAGAAAGGGCCCAAGAGGGGGAAAAATTGGCTACCACTACACCAAGAAAAAGATCATACGCCAACGTGGCAGCAGAGGGAGAGGTAAGACTTCCAAAAAAGAGAAACTTAAACGCATGAGTAAAAACATATACAATTTATCCAACCATGTTCTCTCCAATGAAGAAATTTGCATTTTAAACAGGGGTTTATCGTTTTGTCCATCAAATCAACATAATTTGTTTGATTTGTTTGTGGATCTGAACAAGTTTGTTCGTAAACTGTCTTTGCAGCGTTATTTCTGTGAAAAGAAACTAAAAGATTCAGGCCACAGACCAATTTTAACAAATGATATGAATGAACGTCCTTCTATGGATGTTATATATTTTGATCCAGATACTCTTTATGCTGATCTTTTTGAAGATTGTATACATTCAAATTTAACGCCTAAATCTAACTTTAATCCACCTAATGCAGGTTTAAACATTGAATTATTCCAAAAACTAGTATTGGAAGATTTTGGTAAACTACCAGGAGCCAAAACCAAAGATTCCAATTTGAATGTTTATGAAATTAAAGCCCTATCTAGATTAGCTTCCAATAACAACATAATAATTAGAGAAGCAGATAAGGGCGGAGGAATTATTATACAGAATCGTGTAGATTACATAAGAGAAGCCGATAGGATCTTGTATGATGAACAGTATTACAAAATCCTTACATTCAATCCCACTAATAAATTTCTGGCCAGTTTGGTCAAAATGGTAGACCGTGGCTGGTTAGAAGGTATTTTAACTAAAAAAGAAAGGGATTTTTTAATCCCAAGTAATCCGAATTTGGCCTATTACTATCACCTCCCGAAGATCCACAAAAATTTGGTGGACCCTCCTGGGAGGCCTATTATTTCGGGTATTGGCAATCTCACATGTAATCTATCTGAATATGTGGACCAATTCCTAAAAAAATCAGTAGTCACCTTAACTTCATATATTCAAGACACTCCGGATCTTATATATAAGATATCTAAAATTAAGAAGGAAAATAGGAAACTTTTATGGCTTACTTGTGATGTCTCGGCCTTGTATTCAAATATAGCCCATGATCTAGGCATAAATGCCATTGAATATTATTTGAAACAAGACATCTATATGCCAGACAAGCAAAGGAAATTCCTTATGGAATGTATTTTATTTGTTCTTAAGAACAATTATTTTGTTTATCAGGAAAAATTCTTTTTGCAGATCAAGGGAACGGCCATGGGGACCAGATTCGCCCCGAGCTTTGCCAATTTATTTATGGGCATGTTTGAGGACAGATACATCTATTCCTCTGACTCGGTGGCGAGTCTGGTCTTCTATGGCCGTTTCATTGATGACCTCCTGTTTATTTGGGAAGGCACCCCTATAGAAGCCCAAAATTTTGTGGATAAACTAAATGATAATGATATGGGTCTGCAGTTTTCATCCAAAATGGACGAAACAAGTATAGACTTTCTGGATTTAATACTTGAATGGGACAATCTAGGTAATATCTCCACCAAAACTTTTTTCAAACCAGTGGATGCTAATAGCTATCTCAACTTTAAAAGCAACCACCACTTACCCTGGAAAAAGAATATACCATACAACCAGTTCTGTAGGTTGCGCAGAAACTGCACTGATTTGAAAACTTTTGATATACAAGCTAACCTTTTAAAAGAAAGGTTTTTGGAGAAAAATTTTCCTAGTAGTTTAATTGAGACCAGCTTTCTTGAGGCCAGAAAAAAATGTAGAGAAGATTTTTTCTTCAAATATACAGGGGCTAATAATAAGATCAACGAAGAAGACAAGTCAAAAAATCCCATTGAGTCTAATAATACTGGGGTTAGATTTGTAACACAATTCAATGATAACCACAAAAAGATCAAAGGCATTTTAGAAAGATATTGGTACATCCTGGAGAATGATCCATTTCTGACCAACACATTGAGTAAGCAACCAATATGTACTTTCAGAAGAGCTCCCACCTTAAAAAACAAGCTGGCACCCAGCAAGGTAGTTATGAAAGTACATCAGCCAAAAAACAGAGCAAATGGATATAACCTTAAAAATAGGGACTCTACATTATTAGGCAAACCAGGTTTTTATAAATGCAATCGGGCGCATTGTGGCCTATGTGCTTTCACAAATCCAAATAGAATTGAATTCAGTTCATTTACCACACAAGAAAAATTCAGTATCAATTCACATTTCACGTGTGATTCTCCCTTTGTCGTTTATCTCTTAGAGTGTGTATGTGGGCTCCAATATGTGGGGAGGACCTCCAGGCCCCTAAAAAAGAGGTGGGGGGAACACAAAAGAAATATAGAAAACAAAATAAAAAACCATAGTATCCCCAAACATGCTAGTCTTTGTCACTCCACACCATCTGATTGTTTTTCCATATTTCCACTAGAACAGATCCTACCCAAGTGGGGCAGAAATAGGTTTTTATATTTGAGACAAAGGGAGACCTTTTGGATTTGGAAACTCAAAAGCTTGTCCCCTGGTGGACTCAATGCCAATATTGATATGGCAGCTTTTAACTAATTATATTTTAACATTTTTTATAATTTTATAGTATTACAATCACCCCTTTTTAGTATATATTATGTTGATTATATTAATAGGACTCTATATGGATACATCCATCACTATTGCCTTTTGGGACATGTATTACACCCAGTACTAACAATACAGATGTTTTACACCTAGTGCTAACAATACAGATGTAATTTAACTGGTATATGACAGACATATCGTATTTTATTTATGATGCCTTTTGGGTTGTTGATCCATCTATACCCAGTAGTTATGGGGCGTGTATGTGTTCATATGTGCATGTATAGTTAGATATATAACACGTGATAACACACGTGTATATGCACATGTGTATATATACATTTACATATATATGTTTTTAAAGTAGGCTTTATTTGCACATATTTATATATTTAGTTCAACAACTGGTTGTGCCAGATTTGTGTGTATACTTTTAACTCTGTCTAAGTTTTAGGAACGTAAACATATGTTTTCAATATATTGCATTTTATAGGCTTTTTTCATGAGGCTCACGTTTACAGTTTTATGTTGTATATCAAGTGAATAATATATCACTTGCATCTCGACTGAGAGATACTCTGGTTTAATCTGTTTAATTTTTGGTTTTAAGTTGCGCGATTGGTGTTACCACTAAGAGCTTCCGATTGGAAATATATATATATATTTTTTATAATAATCATTTATTTTTACTCTGTTACATACATCATATATACACATATTAACTGGATCAATATACATTATACACGATCCTCTTATATGCCCTGATAGTTGAACCTTGCATGGTTCGTTTTTTTTTTTTTTTTTTTTTTTTTTTTTTTTTGCCATCAATAGCAGTGTTTTACTCACGCTGTCTATATCACACAGAGGCTTGAATATTATCTCTCTTACCATTGGATAACAATAACCAATGGTAGCTCTAGCAGTGGTCACACCTTCGCGCATGCGCTGTTCCTTTGAGAAGACGCCGAAAATTTGGCAATAAAAGTTCGTGGTTTTAATTATGTATATTGCACCTGAGGAAACGGTCAGGAGAGACCGAGAAACGTTGTGCTTGTGTACTCCAAATAAAGTCTGTTTTGCTTTTACAAGACTTTTGCCACGAAGTATCTTTCATTCATTTTTTTTCATCACTTTGATCCATTTGATACATTGTATCTACTAATGTATCTACCATAACAGTGGATAAGTACAAGACGAACCGGCTCTGTGAAACGTCTGTGGCTGGATACTGCATGCTGATTGCTATCGCCGCTCCCACACCCCAGAGAAATTCGGACATCCACCAGTGTGAGTTAGCTGGACGACTCCAAACAGTCCAGAAGGCATTTGTGACACTTCTCAAGTGTCATACAGCTTGTAAGTACGGTCTTACTTGTATATTTGGCGTGTCAGAAACATCTGATTGTGCACTATGGTGGCGCCTTCTTTTTTTATCTTTTACTTCTGCAGAGTTTAACATCTTGGGACACCAACAAGAACTTCGAAGAAGCAGCCTGCCACCTGTTCCAGATTTCAGAATTTGGATTATGGACTAGATGAACTGTCCTACACCATATTTCCATCATCTACATTATTGGTTTGATTGGGACTTTAACCTCACTGTTTATTTTATGCAGTTTCTATTCATGTTTTTATATATATAGGGGTATTTTATTTGAATGCACTATATGTTGGTATTTTCACTATTATTTTTATACAGGTATTTGGCGCACTGGTTTTATATATATGTTTTTTTATATATATTAATTAAAGGTCTGTAAACAGGCTTGATCCTGACCAAAGCCTGAACAAAAAATTGAACATCTGGTACAGCTGCCAGTCGTTTGTGTAACAAGACAGATAAAGTAGAAATCTGTCCTATTAGAGAACTCGCTGATAATCCCTTATCCAAACCTTCTTGGAGAAAGGAAAGGATCCTAGGAATTTTAATCTTACTCCATGAGAATCCCTTGGATTCACACCAACAGATATATCTTTTCCATATTTTATGGTAAATTTTTCTAGTTACAGGTTTTCTGGCTTGTACCAGAGTATCTATCACAGAATCCGAAACCCACGCTTAGATAAAATCAAGCGTTCAATTTCCAAGCCGTCAGCTGGAGAGAAACTAGATTTGGATGTTCGAGTGGACCCTGTACTAAAAGATCCTGTCTTAAAGGTAGCTTCCATGGTGTAGCCGATATATTCACCAGGTCTGCATACCAAGTCCTGCGTGGCCACGCAGGAGCTAACAAAATCACAGAGGCCCTCTCCTGTTGATCCTGGCTACCAGCCTGGGAATGAGAGGAAACGGTGGGAAAACATAAGCTAGGTTGAAGGTCCAAGGCGCTACTAATGCATCCACTAGAGTCGCCTTGGGATCCCTGGATCTGGACCCGTAGCAAGGAACCTTGAAGTTCTGACGAGACGCCATTAAATCCATGTCTGGAATTCCCCATAATTGGGTCAACTGGGCAAATATCTCCGAGTGGAGTTCCCACTCCCCCTGATGGAATGTCTGACGACTCAGATAATCCGCCTTCCAGTTTTCCACTCCTGGGATGTGGATCGCAGATAGGTGGCAGGAGTGATCCCCATTTTATGATTTTGGTCACTTCGCTCATCGCCAGGGAACTCCTTGTTCCCCCCTGATGGTTGATGTAAGCAACAGTCGTCAGGTTGTCTGATTGGAATCTTATGAATCTGGCCTTTGCTAGTTGAGGTCAAGCCCTGAGTGTATTGAATATCGCTCTCAGTTCCAGAATGTTTATCGGGAGAGGAGACTCTTCCCGAGACCATAGACTCTGAGCTTTGAGGGAGTCCCAGACCGCGCCCCAGCCCACTAGACTGGCGTCGGTCGTGACAATGACCCACTCTGGTCTGCGGAAGCTCATTTCCTGGGACAGGTGATCCTGGGTTAGCCACCAACGGAGTGAATCTCTGGTCCTCTAAATCACTGGAGACAAGTCTGTAAAGACCCCATTCCACTGTTTCAGCATGCACAGTTGTAATGGTCTTAGATGAATTTGCGCAAAAGGAACTATGTCCATTGCTGCAACCATCAACCCTACTACCTTCATGCACTGAGCTACGGAAGGACGTGGAACAGAGTGAAGAAACTTGACAAGCGTTTAGAAGTTTTGACCTTCTGACATCTGTCAGGAAAATCTTCATTTCTAAAGAATCTATTATTGTCCCCAAGAAAGGAACTCTTGTCGACGGAGACAGGGAACTTTTTTCTATGTTCACCTTCCACCCGTGAGATCTGAGAAAGGCCAGAACAATGTCTGTGTGAGTCTTTGCCTTTGACAGAGACGACGCTTGTATCAGAATGTCGTCCAAATAAGGTGCCACTGCAATGCCCCTTGGTCCTAGAACCGCTAGAAGGGACCCGAGAGCAGTGGCTAGCCCGAATGGGAGAGCCACAAACTGGTAATGTTTGTTCAGAAAGGCGAACCTTAGGAACTGATGATGATCTGTGTGGATAGGAATATGTAGATACGCATCCTTTAGATCCACGGTAGTCATAAATTGACCCTCCTGGATTGTAGGTAAAATCGTTCGAATAGTTTCCATTTTGAACGATGGCACTCTGAGAAATTTGTTTAGAATCTTTAAATCCAGAATTGGTCTGAAGGTTCCCTCTTTTTTTGGGAACTACAAACAGATCTGAGTAAACCCCCAGTCCTTGTTCCACAGTTGGAACTGGGTGTATCACTCCCATTCTTACACAATGGAAAAATGCCTGTCTCTTTATTTGTTTTGAAGATAAGTGAGATATGTGGAACCTTCCCCTTGGGGGTAGTTCCTTGAATTCCAGAAGATAACCCTGAGAAACTATTTCTAGTGCCCAGGGATCCTGAACATCTCTTGTCCAAGCCTGAGCGAAGAGAGAGAGTCTGCCCCCTACTAGATCCGGTCCCGGATCGGGGGCTACTCCTTCATGCTGTTTTGGTAGCAGCAGCAGGCTTCTTGGCCTGCTTACCCTTGTTCCAGCCTTGCATCGGTTTACAAGCTGGTTTGGTTTGTGAAGCATTACCCTCTTGTCTAGAGGCTGCAGAGTTGGAGGCCGGTCCGTTCCTGAAATTGCGAAAGGAACGAAAATTAGACTTATTCTTGGCCTTGAAAGGCCTATCTTGTGGGAGGGCATGGCCCTTACCCCCAGTGATGTCTGAGGTAATCTCTTTCAATTCTGGCCCAAAAAGGGTTTTGCCCTTGAAAGGGATATTAAGTAATTTTGTCTTGGAAGATACATCCGCTGACCAAGACTTTAGCCAGAGCGCTCTGCGCGCCACAATTGCAAACCCTGAATTTTTCGCAGCTAATCTAGCTAACTGCAAAGCGGCATCTAAAATAAAGGAATTAGCTAACTTAAGTGCGTGAATTCTGTCCATAACCTCCTCATACGGAGTCTTTCTACTGAGCGACTTTTCTAGTTCCTCGAACCAGAACCACGCTGCTGTAGTGACAGGAATAATGCACGAAATAGGTTGCAGGAGGTAACCTTGCTGTACAAAAATCTTTTTAAGCAAACCCTCCCATTTTTTATCCATAGGATCTTTGAAAGCACAATTATCCTCGATAGGAATAGTAGTGCGCTTGGCTAGTGTAGAAACTGCCCCCTCGACCTTAGGGACTGTCTGCCATAAGTCCTTTCTGGGGTCGACCATAGGAAATAATTTCTTAAATATAGGAGGGGGGACAAAGGGTATACCGGGCTTTTCCCACTGCTTATTCACTATGTCCGCCACCCGCTTGGGTATAGGAAAAGCGTCGGGGTGCACCGGAACCTCTAGGAACTTGTCCATCTTGCACAATTTTTCTGGAATGACCAGGTTGTCACAATCATCCAGAGTAGATAGCACCTCCTTAAGCAGTGCGCGGAGATGCTCTAATTTAAATTTAAATGTCACAACATCAGGTTCTGCCTGTTGAGAAATTCTACCTGAATCAGAAATTTCCCCATCTGACAAAACCTCCCTCATGGCCACTTCAGATTGGTGTGAGGGTATGACAGAGTAATTATCATCAGCGCCCTCCTGCTCTACAGTGTTTAAAACAGAGCAATCGCGCTTTCTCTGAAATGCAGGCATTTTGGATAAAATATTTGCTATGGAGTTATCCATTACTGCCGTCAATTGTTGCATAGTAACAAGCATTGGCGCGCTAGAAGTACTAGGGGTCGCCTGCGCGGGCATAACTGGTATAGACACAGAAGGAGATGATGTAGAACTATGTCTACTCCCTTCATCTGATGAATCATCTTGGGCAACATTACTATCTGTGGCAGTACTGTCCTTACTTTGTTTGGATGTTATGGCACAATTATCACACATTTTTGAAGGGGGAGACACATTGGCTTCCATACATACAGAACATAGTTTATCTGAAGGCACAGACATGTTAAACAGGCTTAAACTTGTCAATAAAGTACAAAAACCGTTTTAAAATAAAACCGTTACTGTCTCTTTAAATTTTAAACAGGGCACACTTTTTACTGAATATGTGAAAAACTATAAAGGAATTGTTCAACCTTAACCAAATTTTTACCACAGTGTCTTAAAGCACTCAAAGCATTGCACCCCAAATTTCAGACCTTTAACCCTTCAAATGACAAAACCGGAGCCGTTTATAGTTTTAACCCCTCTACAGTCCCAGCTACAGCCTTTGCTGCGACTTTACCAAACCCAGGGGGGGTATACGATACCAAATGAAGCCTTCTAGGGACCTTTTCAACTACTTCCAGACCCATACACATGCATCTGCATGTCCTGCTCTCAAAAGTAACTGTGCAGTAATGGCGCGAAAATGAGGCTCTGCCTACTACAAAGAAGGCCCTTCCTGACTGGGAAGGTGTCTAAGCCAGTGCCTGCCGTGAAAATAACGTTCCCCAAAGTTATAAAGTGTGAATTTTAACCTCAAGCTGTATAAAATGCCCAAATAAAGCAATCGATCTAGCCCATAAAAGTGTCTACCAGTTTTATAGCCCATATTAAGCCCTTTATTCTGTTTGAGACTAAGAAAATGGCTTACCGGTCCCCATGAGGGGAAAAATGACAGCCTTCCAGCATTACACAGTCTTGTTAGAAATATGGCTAGTCATACCTTAAGCAGAGGAGTCTGCTAACTGTTTCCCCCAACTGAAGTTATGTCATCTCAAAAGTCCTATGTGGACTTACTGCTGCTAAAATCATATTCCTCTCACAAACAGAACTCTTCATCCTTTTCTGTTTCAGAGTAAATAGTACATACCAGCACTATTTTAAAATAACAAACTCTTGATAGTAGAATAAAAAACTACAACTAAACACCACATACTCTTCACCATCTCCGTGGAGATGTTGCCTGTGCAACGGCAAAGAGAATGACTAGGGTGGGCGGAGCCTAGGAGGGACTATATGGACAGCTTTTGCTGTGCTCTTTGCCATTTCCTGTTGGGGAAGAGAATATTCCCACAAGTTATGGATGACGCCGTGGACCGGACACACCAATGTTGGAGAAATTATATTTAATTTAGGGGGGTGTTAGGGTTAGACTTAGCTTTAGGGGTTAATACATTTATTAGAGTAGCGGCGAGGTCCGGTCAGCAGATTAGGGGTTAATACTTGAAGTTAGGTGTCGGCGATGTTAGGGAGGGCAGATTAGGGGTTTAATACTATTTATTATAGGGTTTGCGAGGCGGGAGTGAGGCGGTTTAGGGGTTAATACATTTATTTATTATAGTGGCAGCGAGGTCCGGTCGGCAGATTAGGGGTTAATAAGTGTAGGTAATGTAGCGGCGACGTTGGGGGGGGGGGCAGATTAGGGGTTAATAATTATAATATAGGGGTCGGCGGTGTTAGGGGCAGCAGATTAGATGTACATAGGTATAATGTAGGTGGCGGCGGTGTACGGAGCGGCAGATTAGGGGTTAATAATAATATGCAGGGGTCAGCGATAGCGGGGGCAGCAGATTAGGGTTTCATAAGTGTAAGGTTAGGGGTGTTTAGACTCGGGGTTCATGTTAGGCTGTTAGGTGCAGACTTAGAGAGTGTTTCCCCATAGGAAACAATGGGGCTGCATTAGGAGCTGAACGCTGCTTTTTTGCAGGTGTTAGGTTTTTTTTGCAGCTCAAACTGCCCCATTGTTTCCTATGGGGGAATCGTGCACAAGCACGTTTTTCAAGCTGGCCGCTACCGTAAGCAACGCTGGTATTTAGAGTTGAAGTGGCGGTAAATTATGCTCTACGCTCCCTTTTTGCAGCCTAACGCAGCCCTTCAGAGAACTCTAAATACCAGCGTTATTTAAAAGGTGCGGGGGGAAAAAAACATGCGTAGCTAACGCACCCCTTTGGCCGCAAAACTCTAAATCTAGGTGTATGTATTTAAGAATTAAAAGGACATTATTCTGTAAGTGAAGAACATTGGAATGTGAAATATGTACAGTGAATATACAGTAAAACATATGTATACATATATAGACATTAAGTATATATTATATATATATATATATATATATATATATATATATATATATATATATATATAAAGTATAAGTGCATTGGAGCCATTTTCAGTTAAGTAGCTGAAAACGTAACATTTTTATGCTTTATTCATTTTTAATAAAGTGTTTAACTGTGCACTTACAGTAAATATTTGGCATTCCAATGTTCTTCACATAGGGGAATATGTTATATTCACACACAAATAAATATATATATATATATATATATATATATATATATATATATATATATATATATATATATATGTATGTGTGTGTGTATGTGTATCTATACCTATATATATATATATATATATATATATACTGTATATATATATATATATATATATATATATATATATATATATTTTACCAAAAAAACATCATATATAGATAGATAGATAGATAAATAGATAGACATATATATATATATATATGTATAAATATTTTTCTATATGCAGAACACTTGAGAAAATGCGATCGGGTTTGTGCGCAAGTAGGGTTTCCCCCACACACACTTTTTATGCTCCATTGAAGTCTATGGGAGAATACGTTAACATGATCGCAATATAGTAACTTCGGCTTTTTACTTTCAACTTGTAATACACGTGGTATCCGACGCACACAAAAAGCTGGAGTTGAGCATAGCTAGCTGGCGGGCAAGCGTGAGCGCAGTTAGCGTGCAAGCGTGAGTCATAAAGTAGTGCTCCCCTCATAATCTAGCCCATAATTGGTTCCCTTTCCCTCCCAATATTTACAAATTTCACTTTATTCCTTCTTTTTAACATTTCCCAAAATATATATTTTTGTTTATTACTTTATGTTCCCCATAACATTTCAGGATTAACCAAACAGTAACCCTATTCATCATTCAGAAGCCTTGATCCCTCTCACCTATTTTCCCCTTCTGTTAGCATTGTGATTCCTCTCTTGAATTCATACCTTGATCATTTTCTTCCGCTGAGTTTTAGTGCAGTTTCCCATGTCCTGTTTCTGATTCCAGTCATCTCATTCTCTGCTTACAGTTTTAGCTGTCTGTCTGTTTGTCTGTTGTTTGTTGGGCAATCTTCATTATGTGTCTGTTTGTGGACATCAATGTGTGTGTATCTATATATAGACAGTGTATATATAGATAAACAATGCCATATTCATGCAAATTTATATATATATATGTGTGTTATTATATTTATATATGTGTAGGATATTATATTTTTGCAAATATATAATATCAGACAGTGTATTTCTGTCTCTAGCGAGTTATGAAGGGGATAAACCTGCTGCCAGGGATTAAAGATTTCAATGAGAGGGAGATAGATGAGGGAGAGGGTGGAGAGAGAGGAGAGAGAGGAAGACAAAAAAAGAGCTGAGTGAGTTAATGGAAAAGAGAGGAGGTACAGAATAAAAGGAAAGAGAACAAGAGACATGGAACCAAAAGAAAACTTTAGCAAACCAAAAAGTAGGAATAACTGAAACAATAGTGCAAAAGAGAGAGCATATATATGGAAAAAAAGAAAAGAAATGAAGGGTGAAAAGAGTGAGTAATAGAAGCATATACAATATCTAAAAACATCTAAAAATAAAGAAAGAAAAGATAAAAGACTCATATAGAAAGAATAAGAGAGAGATTATGGAGTAGAATGAAATGTGAATAATTGTATGTTATAGAAATTAAAAAAATAAAATAAATGAGAGATATTTAAAATTATTTAAAATACATAGTAAATAAAATGAGTGGACAATGAGTATAAGTAGCAGCAAATAATTTAAAGACGTTATATAGAGATGTGATTGTGTATGATATAGAGAAAGAGAAAAAAGAAAAGAGAAAGAAAAAGAGAGAGAAATTGAGGGTAATGAAAACAGAAAATACAGATAGCTTCAAAAACCCTCTGTGATTTCTGAGAGAATTAAAGAAATATTTGTATTTTCTAATCTACTAATCCTCTCCCATCTAATCCTGACGGCTGGATGTGGGGAGAGCAATGTAAAAGCGCAGTATGAATTTATATGCAGGGGAAAAAATGTGAGAGAGCAAGGTCTGTAAGATCTGCAAACCTGGGGACAATAGGAGGTGATTATACAGGAGATACAGTATTAAAATGCAGCATTTGCAAATGATAGAGAGGCGGATGACTATAGAATAAGGTGACCAGATTTTTAAAATGAAATCCGGTGACATTATTTTTTTGTTATTGGCAAATGGTAAAAAACTATTGTATTAGCATATTTTCCACAAATTATATATGCAGTGTATTTGGGCGATTGTATGATATATATGCTATTTCTCACATAGAAAAGGGGAGAGGGAGAGAGAGAGACAGAGGGGGAGAGACGCGAATCAGCATAGAGGTGCCAGCTTTAGCGGGGGGGGGGGGGGTAAAATAGGGAGAAACGATACCTGCTTTGTACATAAATAAAGATTAAATATAGATTCAGCCCACACAAACACAAACAAACAACACAATAAACATAAAAGAACCAAGCGTAACTGCAGAATCCCCTGCGAAAACATAAATACTGTACAACCTAGGGCCTCAGGTGGGAGCAGTAAAGTGGCTTTGTTGTACTGTAGGGTAAAGCAAAAGCAGGTGGCTTCTATTAGACGATTGCCACGATCTCAGAAAGAAACACTGGGTGCTCTTTGCCCTAGCTGCGTTATTGCCCCTCTACAGTCGGCCGCTGGCACTGCCTGCTGTCTGCTATTAGTGAGTAAGATGAACAATACGGCGGTACATACAGGAGGCACCCATTTAAAATTATATATTTAATGGGGTATTATTTATGAAACAAACAAATAGCCCTTTTGACCCATACTATAAACGTGTAGCCATCAAACTAACTGAACAGGGCATTGGTCATGCAGTAATTAACATACCTAAACATGAGCCAGAAACTAATAAAATGGGAGAAATCAACATGTTATTAATGCACCGATAGCGGGCATCACACAAACAGGGGAGTATCAAAACACAAACTTTGAAGTGATAGAAATTACCGGTGTTCCTCCCATATTAGCGTACCTAGCATAAGAAAACACTCTCCTACCACAAAACAGAGGGAAATTGAGACCACATATCCACAAAACTATGCTTCCACTGCAGCCCAACTATCCTGTACAGTCCCGGGGCGGGAGGGGAACAGCCAGCTAGCATAGCAAGCAGGAGAAGGCAAAAGATGGGCAGACTGTAGCTCCGCCCCCTGCCTAGCTTTGATTAGCTGATGGGGCTGAACATCAGGTAAAGTATATGTTTGTGATTGGTAAAAGTAAATATCACTCACTACTCCATTCGCCTGTTTCCCGGGGACATTTCTGGGGACATAATTTGTCCAGGGACAGTCTCCTCAATCCGGGGACTGTCCTCAGAAATCGGGGACGTCTGGTCACCCTACTATAGAAGGACCGGTGTCTGGGGATGTGAGCATTGTAAGGTGTGAGGAAGTAAACATTATACAAGTACTTTGCTTTTATTTGTGCAGGCCCTGTGCAGGGGCGTGAATATTTTAATATAACTGTGTCCGTGGTGTGGCCGTGTAAAAGTGTAGGATCTGTGGGTGCTGAACATGTGTGCACAGTCTGTAACAGTGAAACCAATTTAATATACCAGGACAGTAAGAGTTTCAGGTCTCTAAGGGTTGAGAACAAATAGGGCTTTAAAATCACAAAGGCTAAGAATGGAGTAGTAGTGGGGGTTCTATGCTTATAAAAGTGAATTACTATTGTAAACATTCAGTGTACAGAATGTGAAAGAGTAAACTCGATAAGAAGGCTAGAGAGAAGATATGTATAACAGAAGTGGATCTGTGAGCAGTAAACATCTGCACAGTATCACTGGTCAGAACAGAGGGCTGTATGGAAGTAAGTGTGAATGATCTGTGATGATAGGAAACTGTTTAAGGGGGCGATTTATCAAGCTGAGGTGGACAGGTGCATACATACGCGCCACTGTCCGCCCCCAGCTCGCCTCTGGGATTCAGCATTGCACACAAGCGCTATTTTGCGCTTGCGTGCAATCCCGCCCCCTGCCTGTGCACAGCCAATCACGCACGGGCAGGAGCTGTCAATCTCTCTGGTCGGACTAGACCACGGAGATTGAATTTTGCCACTTTAGAGGTGGCGAAAGATTAGGGAAGTAGCGGTCTGATGACCACTGCTTGTTAAATACGGCGTGCAGGTTCTCTTGTGAGAACCTGCAGCCATAGTGGGTCGAAAGGCTTGCGAAGCCTTTGATAAATCGACCCCTAAGAATATGTGAACTGTGTATTAGTTAACATTGAATTCTGCAATGAAAAAGGAGAATAATGCAAACAGTTGTATGAGAAGAGAATAGTAGCTTGATATTTGCGTATCCTATATTATAAAAGGCCAGGTATGTTTGTCCGATGCAGTCATGCTCAGTAGAGACTGCAGTGAGAGACAAACATACCTGGCTGAAGGAAGGATCAGTCAGTGACTGCGCACAAGACAGCGGGCATGGAGAGAGTGGGCGTGGGGGGCGGGATCGGGTGTGAGAGTGAGCGTGGGGGGCGGGAGGTGGGCGTGTGGGGGGTGCATTAGCAGGCGGGAGCGCTGCACTGCAGAAAATAAATTTTGTTTAGAGCGGCAGGGAAGGGGAAGGAGGCAAGGAGAGGGGATCCAAGTGGATGGGGAGTTTGGCCCATGTACACAGGCTTTAAGACTATAAAATACATAAAGGGCTAGATAACAAGTGGTGACGAGGCTGCTTAAACCTGATATGTTGACACTCAGGACTAAGAGATACTGTTTCCCTTTTGAAGCTGCTGCAGACCTCTGTAAAGTAAATGATATCAATAGTGTTTGTCATACAAGTTATGGCCCATAACGATGCTGTTTCCCTAACGCCGCTATTACAAGTCTTGTCAGAATAGGTTTACCGCACACTTTTTTTGGCCGTCACACAACGTAAGTATCGCAATTTAAGAAAAGTCCTTTTTCAATGGGACTTCCATAGCGCCGGTATTACGAGTTTTGCTGTGAGCCCAAAAAGTGAGCAGTACAGCCTAAAATGACAAGATCCGTACCGCCATCTAAAGTCAGTAGTTATGAGTTTTACATTACAAAGCTGTAGCATAAAACTCATAACTAAACTGTCACAAAGTACACTAACACCCATAAACTACCTATTAACCCCTAAACTGAGGCCCTCCTGCATCGCAAATACTATAATAAAATTATTAACCCTTAATCTGCCGCTCCGGACATCTCCGCCATTTCAAAAATGTATTAACCCCTATTCCGTTGCTTCCCGACATCGTCGCCACTATAATAAACTTATTAACCCCTAAACCGCTGCCTTCCCCAAACACTATTTAATTATTATTATCCCCTAATCTTCAGTCCGCCCACACTGCCACTATAATAAACCTATTAACTCCAAAACCTAACCCTAACGTAACCCTAACCCTAACACCCCCTAAATTTAACATAATTAAAATACAGCTAAACTAAAGTTACAATTATTAACTAAATAATACCTATTTTAAACTAAATACAAACTTACCTGTAAAATAAAATCTAAGCTAGCTACAATATAACTAATAGTTATATTGTAGCTAGCTTAGGTTTTATTTTTATTTCACAGGTAAGTTTGTATTTATTTTAACTAGGTAGACTAGTTAGTAAATAGTTATTAACTGTTTACTAACTACCTAGTTAAAATAAATACAAACTTACCTGTGAAATAAAACCTAACATTACAATAAAATAAATTAAAATACAATACATTTATCTAAATTACAAAACAAAAACACTAAATTACACAAAATAAAAAACAAAATGATCAAAAATAAAAACTAATTACACCTATTCTAATAGCCCTATCAAAATAAAAAAGCCCCCCCAAAATAAAAAAACCCCTAGCCTACACTAAACTGCCAATGGCCCTTAAAAGGGCTTTTTGCGGGGCATTGCCCCAAAGAAATCAGCTCTTTTAACCTGTAAAACAAAATACAAACACCCGCCCAACAGTAAAACCGACCACCCACCTAACCAAAAACCCTAAATAACCCCCCAAATAAATGCCCTGAAAAGGGCATTTGGATGGGCATTGCCCTTAAAAGGGCATATAGCTCTTTTACTGCCAAAACCCTAAGTTAAAAATAAAACCCACCCAATAAACCCTTAAAAAAAACCTAACACTAACTCCCGATGATCCACTTACAGTTTTCGAAGACCGGACATCCATCCTCATCCAGGCGGCAGAAGTCTTTATCCAAGCGGGAAGAAGTCCTCCTCGAAGCCAGCAGAAGTCTTCATCCAAGCGGGAAGAAGTCTTCAGCCAGACGGCATCTTCTATCTTCATCCATCTGGCATCTTCCATCTTCAAGACAGCCTCTTCTTCCGATGGTCAACGAAGAATGAAGTTTCCCTTTAAGGTACGTCATCCAAGATGGCGTCCCTTACATTCCGATTGGCTGATAGAATTCTATCAGCCAATAGGAATTAAAGGGTAAAAAATCCTATTGGCTGTTGCAATCAGCCAATAGGATTGAGATTTCATCCTATTGGCTGTTTTTTACTTTGTGTATTTTAGTGTTTATTTTTTTGTAATTTAGATAAATGTATTGTATTAATTTAATATATTTTATTTTATTGTTATGTTAGGTTTTAGTGTAAGGTAGCTTAGGTTTTATTTTACAGGTAAGTTTGTATTTATTTTAGCTAAGTAGTTAGTAAATAGTTAATAACTATTTACTAACTAGTCTAACTAGTTAAAATAAATAGAACCTTACCTGTGAAATAAAAATAAAACCTAAGATAGATACAATGTAACTATTAGTTATATTGTAGCTAGCTTAGGCTTTATTTTACAGGTAAGTATTTAGATTTTCAAATAGGAATTATTTAGGTAATAATTGTAAGTTTTATTTAGATTTATTTTAATTATATTTAAGTTAGGGGGTGTTAGGGTTAGGGTTACGTTAGGGTTAGGGGTTAATAGGTTTATTATAGCGGCGGTGTGGGCGGACGGCAGATTAGGGGTTAATAATATTTAAATAGTGTTTGCGATGCGGGAGTGAGCGGTTTAGGGGTTAATAACTGTAATGTAAGTGGCGGCGATGTTAGGGGCAGCAGATTAGGGGTTAATAGTTTTATTTATGTGGCGGCGATGTTAAGGGCGACAGATTAGTGGTTAATAGTTTTATGTAGGTGGAGGCGATGTCGGGGGCGGCAGATATGGGGTGTTTAGACGTGGGGTTTATGTTAGGGTGTTAGGTTTAAAGTTAACTTTTTCTTTCCCCATAGACATCAATGGGGCTGCATTACGGAGCTTTTGTTTCCGCGATCGCAGGTGTTAGGCTTTTTTTTTGCCGGCTCTCCCCATTGATGTCTATGGCGAAATCATGCACGAGCACGTCAAAGCAGCGCTTGTATTTGGATGAGGTATGGAGCTCAACTCAACCATATCGCCCGCACAAGCCGGGTTTTTTAAAACCTGTAATACCAGCGCTATGAAAGGTGAGTGGTGAAAATAGCGTACAAGTAATTAGCGAGCAGCCATAACGCAAAACTCGTAATCTGGCTGACTGTCTTCTAAAAATTATTTAAAAAAAAATATTGCATTAAAAAGTTAAAAGGGCTAAAAGATATGAGATCTCGGGTGTTAGGAAAAAAAAAAAGTCAGGCAAAGGGCTTTAACATAGAGATATATACATATACATGTCTAAACATGTATATGTATGCATCTATATATGTCTAAATATGTATACATATGTATTTATCTATTTATATGTGTATATATGTATTTACAAACATATATACACATATGAAAACATTAATAGGTATGTATGCATATTTTTCATATTTTCATGTCATGTATGTGCATATTACAGTATGGCATCATGTTTGCGCATATTACAGTTTGCTATCATGTTTGAGCATATTACAGTATGCAATCGGGTATGCGCAATATTAAATATTCATAATTCCATTTTGGGTTTGCGCTAATGAGAATATGTCATGGTGTTTGCGTGAGAGAGTGGGTGTTTCTTCTCCATGGACTTCTATTGGGGAATACGTGAACGGGCATGTGATATTCGATGTTTAGATTTTTGTGCTAAAATTTTAATACAAGCTCAACACTTCTAGGGTAAAAAAATTAACTCTAGTGGAAAAAAGGAAATTTATTCTTACCTGATAAATTTATTTCTTTTATGATACGATGAGTCCACGGATTTCATCCTTACTTGCTCTCACGGCCGTGCCTGGATTTGAACCTGGGACTCCTGTTTCCCAGCCTGCTTTTCTTTTCCTGTGCCACCAGAGGTATCTGTTAATGTTTGCAGCTTTTTGGAGACCTGTTACCTGCAGTGGATTACTCTCTAGCTCCACCTGCAGTTAGTTTTCTAATCAGCTTTGCTATAAAGGGCTGCTTCACTAATCATATGGTGCCTTGACATTGTGATTGATTTCCTTTGTTTTCGCCTCTGTTCTGTTTATCCTGAAGCCAAGTACCTTTGCTGTGAGTACCTGTATACTTCCTTGGCTGTTGGTACTAAACTCCACTGCTGTAAGAACTGTATGTTAATCTGCTTGCTGAGTCTAAGCAACTATACTGTGACATCTGTTTATCCTGAAGCCAAGTACCTCTGTTGTGAGTACCTGTATACTTCCTTGGCTGTTGGTACTAAACTCCACTGCTGTAAGAACTGTATGTTTATCTGCTTGCTGAGTCTAAGCAACTCTACTGTGACATTTGTCTTCCTGAAACCAAGTTGCCTTACCGAGATACTGGCGTATGCTCGGCCTGTTCCTGAACCCACGTTGCCTTACCGAGATACTGGCATAGGCTCGGCCTGTTCCTGAACCCAAGTTGCCTTACCGAGATACTGGCGTATGCTCGGCCTGTTCCTGAACCCAAGTTGCCTTACCGAGATACTGGCGTATGCTCAGCCTGTTCCTGAAACCAAGTTGCCTTACTGAGATACTGGCGTATGCTCGGCTCCTTCCTGAAACCAAGTTGCCTTACCGAGATACTGGCGTATGCTTGGCTCCTTTCTGAAACTAAGTTGCCTTACCGAGATACTGGTGTATGCTTGGCTCCTTCTTGAAACCAAGTTGCCTTACCAAGATACTGGCATATGCTTGACCCTTCCTGAACCCAAGTTGCCTTACCGAGATACTGGCGTATGCTCGGCCCCTTCCTGAACACAAGATGCCTTACCGAGATACAGGCGTATGCTCAGCCCATTCCTGAAACCAAGTTATCTTACCGAGATACTGGCATATGATACCAAGTACCCTGGCTCTAATACCCGTGTATGCCCACTTTGATCCTAATATCAAGTACTCTTAAGTCTGTTGAAGGACTTCTGCTTGAACTGTTCTTTTACAAAGACTTTAATTTGTTTATTATCAGTTTGGAATATAACCTCGATGTGCTTTACCTCTTGTTTTCCTTGCATTACCTTAGTAAAGTTACTTTAAGAAAAGCCCTTCTTTGTTCTGTGTTTCCATTCTGGTATACTGAGTCCTACTCACCTCTTCACATCCTCTCAGCTTAACTCAGCCATCACCTTGCACATGCTCCAAACCCCTGAACCTACTCAGCCGAGCATGACAATCGCCTCCTGGTCAGCAGGAGGAGGCAAAGAGCACCAAAGCAGAGCTGTATATATAGCTCCTCCCTTCCCTCCCACTTCAGTCATTCAACCAAAGTTAGGAAGAGAACTGCCAAGGTGCAGAGGTGACTGAAGCTAAACAAAAATAAAGACCTGTCTTAGAAAAACAGGGTGGGCCGTGGACTCATCTTATCGTAAAAGAAACAAATTTATCAGGTAAGAATAAATTTCCTTTTCTTTTACAAGATACAATGAGTCCATAGATTTCATCCTTACTTGTGGGATACAATACCAAAGCTATAGTACACGGATGAAAGAGAGGGAAAAGAAAGGGAACCTAAACTGAAGGCACCACTGCTTGAAGAACTTTTCTCCCAAAATCAGCCTCAGACGAGGCAAAAGTATAAAATTTGTAAAAAGTGTGAAGAGACGACCAAGTTGCAGCTTTGCAAATCTGTTCAACAGAAGCATAATTTTTGAATGCCCATGAGGAAGCCACAGCCCTAGTGGAATGGGCCATAATTCGTTCAGGAGACTGCTGTCCAGCAGTCTAATATGCAAAACGGATGATACCCTTCAGCCAGAAAGAAAAAGAGGAAGCCGCAGCTTTCTGACCCATACGTTTCCCCG
This sequence comes from Bombina bombina, assembly GCF_027579735.1. Lineage (NCBI taxonomy): Eukaryota > Metazoa > Chordata > Amphibia > Anura > Bombinatoridae > Bombina > Bombina bombina. Next base: position 125,052,657 of record NC_069507.1, on the reverse strand, counting down.
GAAAAAAAACAAACAAGGAAGACGATTGACGAAAATCCTTAGTTAACCACGTCCAAATTATGTAACAGACGCTCTTTCTTAGAAGGATTAGGACACAAGGAAGGAACAACAATTTCCTGATTAATATTTTTTTTTTAAACAACTTTAGGAAGAAAACCAGGTTTTTTGCGTAACACCACCTTATCAGAATGAAAAATAAGATAAGGAGAATCACATTGCAACGCTGAAAGCTCAGAAACTCTGTGAGCAGAAGAAATAGCAACCAAAAATAAAACTTTCCAAGATAATAACAATATCTATGGAATGCATAGGTTCAAACGGAACCCCTTGAAGAAATTTAAGAACTAAATTCAAACTCCAAGGAGGATCAATTGGTCTAAACACAGGCCTGATTCTAGTCAGAGCCTGACAAAAAGATTGAACATCTGGAACATCGGCCAGACGCTTGTGTAACAAAATAGACAAGACAGAAATCTGTCCCTTTAAGGAACTTGCTGACAACCCTTTCTCCAATCTTTCTTGGAGAAAAGACAAAATCATGGGAATCCTCACCCTACTCCATGAGTAGCCCTTGGATTCACACCAATAAAGATATTTACGCCATATCTTATGGTAAATTTTTCTAGTAACAGGTTTACGTGCCTGAATCAAGGTATCTATGACCGAATCAGAAAACCCTTGCTTGGATAAAATTAAGCGTTCAATCTCCAAGCAGTTAGCTGCAGAGAAACTAGATGGTGGAAGGGCCCCTGAATGAGAAGGGCTTTCCTCAATGGAAGCTTCCACGGTGGCTGAGATGACATGTTCACCAGATCGGCATACCAAGTCCTGCAAGGCCACACAGGAGCAATGAGGATCACCAAAGCCCTCTCCTGTTTGACTCGAGCAATCACCCGGGGAATGAGAGCAAATGGAGGGAACACATAAGCTAGGCTGAAAGACCAAGGCACTGCCAGGGCATCTATCAGCTCGGCATTCTGACGAGACGCCATAAGATCCAACTCCGGCCTGCCCCATCTGCAAATCAGGTTGGCAAATACCTCCGGATGAAGTTCCCATTCTCTGTCTGCTCAAAAAATCCGCCTCCCAGTTTTCCACACCTGTGATGTGGATTGGCGACAGATGACAAGAGTGAGCCTCCGCCCACTCAATTATCTTGGCAACTTCTGTCATCGCTAAGGAACTCCTTGTTCCACCCTGATGATTGATGTAAGCTACATTCGTAATGTTGTCCGACTGGAATCTGATGAACTTGGCCATAGCCAACTGAGGCCAAGCCTGAAGTGCATTGAATATTGCTCTCAACTCTAGGATATTGATGGGAAGTAGAGACTCCAAACACCCTGAGCCCTCAGGGAGTTCCAGACTGGTCCCCATCCTAACAGGCTGGCATCTGTTTTCACTATCACCCATGAGGGTCTGCAGAAGCATGTCCCCTGGGATAGATGATCCAGCGACAACCATCATAGAAGAGAGTCCCTGGTTCTCTGGTCCAGATTTATTTGAGGAGACAAATTTGTATAGTCTCCATTCCACTGACTAATCATGGTTATTTGCAGAGGCCTGAGATGAAACCGAGCAAATGGAATGATGTCCATTGCCGCTACCATCAATCCAATTACATCCATGTACTGAGCCACTGACGGCCGAGGATTCATCTGAAGAGCCCGGCAAGTGTCCAGAATCTTTAATTTTCTGACCTCCGTCAAAAAGATTTTCATGGATAGAGAGTCGATTAGAGTTCCCAAGAAAGGGACCCTTGTTTGTGGAACTAGCGAACTCTTTTCCAGATTTACTTTCCACCCATGAGTCATCAGGAAGGATAGAACAATGTCGGTAGCTGATAAGATAACGCCTGGATCAGAATATCATCCAGATAAGGCGCCACTGCAATGCCCCATGGTCATAGAACCGCCAGCAGAGACCCCACAACCTTTGTGAAAATTCTGGGTGCCGTGGCCAAACCAAAAAGAAAAGCCACAAACTGAAAATGTTGGTCCAGAAAGGCAAACCTCAGGAACTTGTGATGATCTCTGTGGATAGGAACATGAAGATATGCATCCTTCAGATCCACGGTAGTCATAAATTGACCTTCCTGGATCAATGGAAGAATGGTACGAATAGTTTCAATCTTCAAAGATGGAACTCTGAGAAACTTGTTTAGACTCTTTAGATCTAAGATAGGTCTGAAAGTTCCCTCTTTTTTGGGAACTACAAACAGATTTGAGTAAAACCCCTGTCCCTGAAGTGGAATGGGGCAAATTACTCCCATGAAGGATAGGTCTCTTACACAGCGTAAGAACGCCTCTCTCTTTATCTGGTATACAGAGAATCGAGAAAGAAGAAACCTTCCTCTGGGGGAGGAATTTCTGAATTCCAGCTTGTATCCCTGAGAAACTATCTCTAACACCCAGGGATCCGGAACATCTCTTATTGTAATAAGCCAAATGTAAATTATCACTTTTGCATATAGGTTTCTAGAATACATTTGTTTGTAATAGTAATGCAGACTGGAGTTTAAGGTATGTACCTTTAAGACTAGAGATATGCTCTAGGAGAGATGCAAACAGTGTAAAAAATATAATGAATGTTCCTTTTCCTCTAATATGTGCCTCTGTGCTTTTAGGCATTAATATGAGGGAAAGGTTAATTTTATATAGGTGTTAGATCTCCCATCAACAAACTGGTTATTGTGATGTTGAGACCTTTTACCTAAAATATAGTTATTGTTAACATGTGGACTTGTGAAAAAAATAAAGGATATGTATTGAAACAGGTTCCCTATGAGCAAAGGAAAAAACAAAATTTATGCTTACCTGATAAATTCCTTTCTCCTGTAGTGTGGTCAGTCCACGGGTCATCATTACTTCTGGGATATTAACTCCTCCCCAACAGGAAGTGCAAGAGGATTCACCCAGCAGAGCTGCTATATAGCTCCTCCCCTCTACGTCACACCCAGTCATTCGACCAAGAACCAACGAGAAAGGAGAAGCCAAAGGGTGCAGTGGTGACTGGAGCATAATTTAAAAAATTTTATAGACCTGCCATAAAAAACAGGGCGGGCCGTGGACTGACCACACTACAGGAGAAAGGAATTTATCAGGTAAGCATAAATTTTGTTTTCTCCTGTTAAGTGTGGTCAGTCCACGGGTCATCATTACTTCTGGGATACGAATACCAAAGCTAAAGTACACGGATGACGGGAGGGACAGGCAGGCTCTTTATACGGAAGGAACCACTGCCTGAAGAACCTTTCTCCCAAAAACAGCCTCCGAAGAAGCAAAAGTGTCAAATTTGTAAAATTTGGAAAATGTATGAAGAGAAGACCAAGTTGCAGCCTTGCAAATCTGTTCAACAGAAGCCTCATTCTTAAAGGCCCAAGTGGAAGCCACAGCTCTAGTAGAATGTGTTGTAATTCTTTCAGGAGGCTGCTGTCCAGCAGTCTCATAGGCTAACCGTATTATGCTACGAAGCCAAAAAGAGAGAGAGGTAGCCGAAGCTTTTTGACCTCTCCTCTGACCAGAATAAACGACAAACAGGGAAGACGTTTGTCGAAAATCCTTAGTTGCCTGTAGATAAAATTTCAGGGCACGGACTACATCTAGATTGTGTAGCAGACGTTCCTTCTTCGAAGAAGGATTAGGACACAAAGATGGAACAACAATCTCTTGATTAATATTCCTGTTAGTGACCACCTTAGGTAGGAACCCAGGTTTAGTACGCAGAACTACCTTGTCTGAATGAAAAATCAGATAAGGAGAATCACAATGTAAGGCAGATAACTCAGAGACTCTTCGAGCCGAGGAAATCGCCATTAAAAACAGAACTTTCCAAGATAACAGCTTGATATCAACGGAATGAAGGGGTTCAAACGGAACACCCTGTAAAACATTAAGAACTAAGTTCAAACTCCATGGTGGAGCAACAGTTTTAAACACAGGCTTGATCCTAGCTAAAGCCTGACAAAAAGCTTGAACGTCCGGAACTTCTGACAGACGTTTGTGTAAAAGAATGGACAGAGCTGAAATCTGTCCCTTTAAGGAACTAGCGGATAAACCCTTTTCTAAACCTTCTTGTAGAAAAGACAATATCCTCGGAATCCTAACCTTACTCCATGAGTAACTCTTGGATTCGCACCAATATAAGTATTTGCGCCATATCTTATGGTAAATCTTTCTGGTAACAGGCTTCCTAGCCTGTATTAAGGTATCAATAACTGACTCAGAAAAACCACGTTTTGATAAAATCAAGCGTTCAATTTCCAAGCAGTCAGCTTCAGAGAAATTAGATTTTGATGTTTGAAGGGACCCTGGATCAGAAGGTCCTGTTTCAGAGGTAGAGACCAAGGTGGACAGGATGACATGTCCACTAGATCTGCATACCAAGTCCTGCGTGGCCATGCAGGCGCTATTAGAATCACTGATGCTCTCTCCTGTTTGATTCTGGCAATCAATCGAGGAAGCATCGGGAAGGGTGGAAACACATAAGCCATCCCGAAGGTCCAAGGTGCTGTCAAAGCATCTATCAGAACCGCTCCCGGATCCCTGGATCTGGACCCGTAACGAGGAAGCTTGGCGTTCTGTCGAGACGCCATGAGATCTATCTCTGGTTTGCCCCAACGTCAAAGTATTTGGGCAAAGACCTCCGGATGAAGTTCCCACTCCCCCGGATGAAAAGTCTGACGACTTAGGAAATCCGCCTCCCAGTTCTCCACTCCCGGGATGTGGATTGCTGACAGGTGGCAAGAGTGAGACTGCCCAGCGAATTATCTTTGATACTTCCATCATTGCTAGGGAGCTTCTTGTCCCTCCCTGATGGTTGATGTAAGCTACAGTCGTGATGTTGTCCGACTGAAACCTGATGAACCCCCGAGTTGTTAACTGGGGCCAAGCCAGAAGGGCATTGAGAACTGCTCTCAATTCCAGAATGTTTATTGGCAGGAGACTCTCCTCCTGATTCCATTGTCCCTGAGCCTTCAGAGAATTCCAGACAGCGCCCCAACCTAGTAGGCTGGCGTCTGTTGTTACAATTGTCCAGTCCGGCCTGCTAAATGGCATCCCCCTGGACAGATGTGGCCGAGAAAGCCACCATAGAAGAGAATTTCTGGTCTCTTGATCCAGATTCAGGGTAGGGGACAAGTCTGAGTAATCCCCATTCCACTGACTTAGCATGCACAATTGCAGCGGTCTGAGATGTAGGCGTGCAAAGGGTACTATGTCCATTGCCGCTACCATTAAGCCGATCACCTCCATGCATTGAGCTACTGACGGGTGTTGAATGGAATGAAGGACACGGCATGGATTTTGAAGCTTTGTTAACCTGTCTTCTGTCAGGTAAATCTTCCTTTCTACAGAATCTATAAGAGTCCCCAAGAAGGGAACTCTTGTGAGTGGAAAGAGAGAACTCTTCTTTTCGTTCACCTTCCATCCATGCGACCTTAGAAATGCCAGTACTAACTCTGTATGAGACTTGGCAGTCTGAAAGCTTGAAGCTTGTATCAGAATGTCGTCTAGGTACGGAGCTACCGAAATTCCTCGCGGTCTTAGTACCGCCAGAAGAGCACCCAGAACCTTCGTGAAGATTCTTGGAGCCGTAGCCAATCCGAATGGAAGAGCTACAAACTGGTAATGCCTGTCTAGGAAGGCAAACCTTAGATACCGGTAATGATCTTTGTGAATCGGTATGTGAAGGTAAGCATCCTTTAAATCCACTGTGGTCATGTACTGACCCTTTTGGATCATGGGTAAGATTGTCCGAATAGTTTCCATTTTGAACGATGGAACTCTTAGGAATTTGTTTAGGATTTTTAAATCCAGGATTGGCCTGAAAGTTCCCTCTTTTTTGGGAACCACAAACAGATTTGAGTAAAACCCTTGTCCTTGATCCGACCGCGGTACCGGATGGATCACTCCCATTAGTAAAAGATCTTGTACACAGCGTAGAAACGCCTCTTTCTTTATTTGGTTTGTTGACAACCTTGACAGATGAAATCTCCCTTTTGGGGGAGAGGATTTGAAGTCCAGAAGGTATCCCTGAGATATGATCTCTAACGCCCAGGGATCCTGGACATCTCTTGCCCAAGCCTGGGCGAAGAGAGAAAGTCTGCCCCCCACTAGATCCGTTCCCGGATCGGGGGCCCTCAATTCATGCTGTCTTAGGGGCAGCAGCAGGTTTCCTGGCCTGCTTGCCCTTGTTCCAGGACTGGTTAGGTCTCCAGCCTTGTCTGTAGCGAGCAACAGCTCCTTCCTGTTTTGGTGCAGAGGAAGTTGATGCTGCTCCTGCTTTGAAATTCCGAAAGGAACGAAAATTAGACTGTCTAGCCTTAGGTTTGGCTTTGTCTTGAGGCAGGGCATGGCCCTTACCTCCTGTAATGTCAGCGATAATTTCTTTCAACCCGGGCGCGAATAAGGTCTGCCCTTTGAAAGGTATGTTAAGTAATTTAGATTTAGAAGTAACGTCAGCTGACCAGGATTTTAGCCACAGTGCTCTACGTGCCTGAATGGCGAATCCGGAATTCTTGGCCGTAAGTTTAGTTAAATGTACTACGGCATCCGAAATAAATGAATTAGCTAGCTTAAGTGTCTTAAGCTTGTTTGAAATCTCATCTATAGTTATTGAGTCAAGAGTCTCTTCCAGGGACTCGGACCAAAAAGCGGCCGCGGCCGTGACAGACGCAATACATGCAAGGGGTTGCAATATAAAACCTTGTTGCACAAACATTTTCTTAAGGTAACCCTCTAATTTTTTATCCATTGGATCTGAAAAGGCACAGCTATCCTCCACCGGGATAGTGGTACGCTTAGCCAGAGTAGAAACCGCTCCCTCCATCTTAGGGACCGTCTGCCATAAGTCCCGTGTGGTGGCGTCTATTGGAAACATTTTTCTAAACACAGGAGGGGGGGAAAAGGGTACACCGGGCCTATCCCACTCCTTAGCAATTATCTCTGTAAGCCTCTTAGGTATAGGAAATACGTCAGTACTCGCCGGTACCGCATAGTATCTATCCAGCCTACATAATTTCTCTGGGATTGCAACGGTGTTACAATCATTTAGAGCTGCTAAAACCTCCCCTAACAGTACACGGAGGTTTTCGAGTTTAAACTTAAAATTAGAAATGTCTGAATCCATTCTATTGGGATCAGAACCGTCACCTGCTGATTGAAGCTCTCCGTCCTCATGTTCAGCATACTGTGACGCAGTATCAGACATGGCCCTATTATCAACAGCGCACTCTGTTCTCACCCCAGAGTGATCACGCTTACCTCTTAGTTCTGGTAATTTAGCCAAAACTTCAGTCATAACATTAGCCATATCCTGTAATGTGATTTGTAATGGCCGCCCTGATGTACTCGGCGCTACAATATCACGCACCTCCCGAGCGGGAGATGCAGGTACTGACACGTGAGGCGAGTTAGTCGGCATAACTCTCCCCTCGTTGTTTGGTGAAATATGTTCAATTTGTACAGATTGACTTTTATTTAAAGTAGCATCAATGCAATTAGTACATAAATTTCTATTGGGCTCCACTTTGGCTTTAGCACATATACCACAGAGATATTCCTCTGAGTCAGACATGTTTAACACACTAGCAATTAAACTAGCAACTTGGAAATACTTTTCAAAGTAATTTACAAATAATATGAAAACGTACTGTGCCTTTAAGAAGCACAGAAAAAGGTTATGACAGTTGAGAACTAACTATAACATCAATCTTTTACGGTAAATACACAATTTTAGCAAAGGATTGCCCCCATTAGCAATGGATAACTAACCCTGATAGCAGAAAAAAAGTACAGAAATAAACGTTTTTTATCACAGTCAGCTACAACCTCACAGCTCTGCTGTGAGTGATTACCTCCCTCAAAATAAGTTTTGAAGACCCCTGAGCTCTGTAGAGACGAACCGGATCATGCAGGGAAGACAAGAGACTTCTGACTGAATTTTTTGATGCGTAGCAAAAGCGCCAAAATAGGCCCCTCCCCCTCACACACAACAGTGAGGGAGATCAGTAAACTGTCTTAAATTAAATAAAACGACTGCCAAGTGGAAAAAAAAACAGTGCCCAAAACATTTTTTTCACCCAGTACCTCAGAAAAATAAATGATTTAACATGCCAGCAAAAACGTTTAACATCAAATAAATGAAATGACATTAGAAGCCTGTTGCTAGTCACTGCAAATTAGGCTAAAGTCTTATGCATACAGTATTATCCCAGTGAAGTGCCATTCCCCAGAATACTGAAGTGTAAAATATACATACATGACAGCCTGATACCAGTTGCTACTACTGCATTTAAGGCTGAGATTACATTAAATCGGTATGGCAGAATTTTCTCAGTCAAATTCCATTGTCAGAAAATAATATGCTGCTACATACCTCTTTGCAGATTAACCTGCCCGCTGTCCCCTGATCTGAAGTTTACCTCTCCTCAGATGGCCGAGAACAGCAATATGATCTTAACTACGCCAGCTAAAATCATACAAAAAACTCAGGTAGATTCTTCTTCAAACTCTACCAGAGAAGGAACAACACACTCCGGTGCTGTTATAAAATAACAAACTTTTGATTGAAGGTATAAAACTAAGTATAATCACCACAGTCCTCTCACACATCCTATCTATTAGTTGGGTGCAAGAGAATGACTGGGTGTGACGTAGAGGGGAGGAGCTATATAGCAGCTCTGCTGGGTGAATCCTCTTGCACTTCCTGTTGGGGAGGAGTTAATATCCCAGATGTAATGATGACCCGTGGACTGACCACACTTAACAGGAGAAATAGGAGATATGCAGGACTCTCAAAAAGAATAAAAGTTATTGCCAAATAAAGTCAATTAAACTCACAGTAGCAAGCGTGAGGATTATCTGACAGAATGAACCAGTCAGTAGTTGAATTGCAGGACACACTCTATGAGACACAAACTGCCAGAGGAAGTAATGGGGTTTACTCACAGAAGCTAGCGTGTAGCAGAGGAGACCGGAGCTGCAGCTGATCCTCAGTGTGAAGAGGAACCGGAAGTGATGGAGCGGCCGCCCGTGACGTCAGCGAAGTCGGCTGGCTTGTGGAGTAAGGGCAAATAGCTGTAGAGATGCAGTATTGGAAAATACTGAACAGGAGTCCGGTTAAGGTCAGAAGCTGGGTCAAGGATGAAGGGAATCCAGGCAGGAACAAAAGGAGGTAGGTGCTTTGTAGGGAACAAATAGCACAGGCTGGTATTATGACTCATTCATAACACAGAATACCAAGCAATGAATGAGTGAGAGAGAGCCCTTAATAAAGGAGGTGTGAATGTGAGAATGAGGCTGCAGGTAAATTAACTTAAAGAGACAGTACATTACACTTATCCAGGCCTGGATGAAGAAAGACAGTCTGCCCTCTACTAGATCCGGTCCCGGATCGGGGGCCAACCCTTCATGCTGACTTGGGAGCAGCAGCAGGTTTCTTGGATTGTTTACCCTTGTTCCAAGACTGGTTTGGTCTCCAGGTAGATTTGGCTTGTGAATAGATACCTTCCTGTTTAGAAGAAGAGGAAGGGGGGGGGTTCCCTTACAGTTTCGAAAGGCACGAAAATTACTCTGTCGACCCCTCTGTTTGGATTTTTTATCCTGAGGGAGGGAATGACCCTTACCTCCCGTGATGTCAGAAAAAATCTCCTTCAGGTCAGGCCCAAACAGGGTCTTCACCTTGTAAAGAATAGCCAAAAGCTTAGATTTAGATGACACATCCGCAGACCAAGATTTCAACCATAAGGCTCTGCGCGCTAAGATGGAAAATCCTGAACTCTTAGCCACCAATTTAGTAATCTGCAAAGAAGCATCCGTAACAAAGGATTTAGCCAATTTAAGGACTTTAATTCTGTCCTGTATTTCTTCCAAAGAAGTCTCAGTCTTAAGAGATTCTTTCAGGGTATCAAACCAATAAGCAGTCGCAGTGGTAACCATGACAATACAGGCTGCTGGTTGCAAAAGCAACCCCTGATGAACATAAAGTTTCTTAAGGAGACCCTCTAATTTCTTATCCATAGGGTCCTTGAAGGCACAACTATCCTCAATAGGGATAGTAGTTCTTTTTAGCTAAGGTGGAAATAGCTCCTTCCACTTTAGGAACCGTCTGCCAAGAATCCCTGATAGCATCCGCTATAGGATACATTTTCCTGAAAATGGGAGAACGGAATACCTGGTCTCTCCCATTCCTTAGCAATAATCTCTGAAGTTCTCTTGGGAACTGGAAAAACATCTGAATAAGAAGGAACTTCTAGATATCTGTCCAACTTACTCAATTTTTCTGGAGGGACTACAATGGAATCACAGTTGTCCAGAGTCACCAAAACCTCCCTCAATAACAGACGGAGGTGTTCTAGCTTAAACCAGAAAGAAACCACTTCTGAATCTGTCGGTAGCCAGGCGCTTTCCGATTCAGAAAGTTCGCCTTCAGACAGGGCTTCCAATTCTGAGCCCTGTGATGGTACATCTGATATCGCCATTAAAGCATCAGAAGCTGTATTAACCATGAGGGCGTCCTTCCTTCTGCGTTTGCCTTGCAATGCGGGAAAGGCAGATAACGCTTCTGAAAGCGTAGATGACATAACTGCAGCTATGTCCTGCAGCATAATCGCAGACGAAGCTGCGGAAATACTGGACTGCACCTGAGCAGGCGTTAAGGACTGTGACACTTGGGGAGAAAGTTGTGGCATTCCCTGAATCTCATCGGTAGAACCCTGAGAAGCATCCGCTTTTGCCAAACTTTTATCAAAAAACATTTGTTCTCTAAACTGCAATGCTCTCTCAGTACATGAGAGACAAAAAGTAACAGGAGGTTCCACAGTGGCATTCAAACATAATGAACATGTAACATGCAGAATATCATTCATGTTGACAATTGAGCAAAACAAATTTGGTCATGAATTACAAACAATATTAAATCTAATATGATTGCAAGCAACAAAATTGCTGAAAAAATGAGATGCTGTGCCTTTAAATTTTCAAACAAATTAACAGCCCACACACTCCGGTTTCATAGCACGGAACGTATATAGGAAACAAACTGAGTAGTATTGAAAAAAACTAAGTGATATAGAAAAGAAAAACCAATCGTTAAACTAAAGAGCCTCTGCCGCCTCCTACAGCTCTGCTGAGGCGCCTACCTGCTCCTTGGGACTCCGTTATCTCAGTCCCCAAGTTTACCCTGCCGAAGACCGCTTGCTTCAATAGGTAACCACGTGGTCTCGGCAGCTAGCAAACAGATCCGCTTCCTGTAAGGACTCTGTAGGGACTATAACTGCGCGGTTTGCCAGAGCGCGCAAAGCTAACTCCGCCCATCGTGGGCGTGAATCAACATACCAATGTAAACGGCCGAGAAACCACGCTCCATATGCTGTAGCCTAAGCAGCTGAATAACACCATGCGTTCAAACAATAAAAAATATACTCAACACACAGTCCGGAACCTCAACTACCCCTAACACTGGAGTCTACAAAACTCATGTTGACAATTGAGGGTTCCCAGCGTCAAGCCCACAGTCCAACACAGTTGCGCATAAGAACGCCACTCAAAAACAAAGAGAGATTTTTTTTTTAGTGCCCCAGAAATTTATTGAGACTCTGTGCTTGTAATGAGTCAAACAAAATTCCCATGTCCTGAATAGGGAAACCCTGAGGTGTATGTGTCACTTAGGAAGTCAGAGGGGTAAAAATAGCAGCAGTGTCTGAGGTAATTCTGTCCCAGAAATTAAAGCTGCACATACCTTAGTGCTGATCAACAGCATGAAAGTCCCACAGCATCAAGAAGTCTTCTTTTCTTCCTGTCATTCAGTGGAGACATACAGGGCCTTAGTTAATAATTGCTAAGACCATCAGGAAAAAGGGCAGCACACCAAATGGGGGTAAATAACAGGGTAATACAGTAAAAAATTGAATTTCTTAATTGAGTACCGACCCCAGGATAAACCTCTAAACCAGAGGGTAGGATCCTATCTGCAGGGCAAATAATTTACATAACAGTTTATTCTTTCCTGTAAAGCAGGAAATTAGCTGCAGAAGCCCAACTACCATGCACTGCCCATAGATGTCAGCAACTGCTAAGATATCCCTGATAATACTTAAAAATGTTTCTGAAAGACTAAGAACAGTACATCCAAGTACAAAAACACCTAAACAAGCATCATACATTCGAATGAATTAGGTTGAAAACATTAAAAGGTTATCCTCAAGCCCCTGCCCCAGAAAGTGGAAGACAATCACGCACCACGTTCCCTTGATGCATATAACTGCAGCGCACCAAAGTCACAGATCGCAGATAAAAATGCTGACCGCATATAAAATAAAATGGAAGTGCTAATTTTTATAAAGTTTCTGAGGAGAAACACCGGATAAACTGCGCTTACTAGGCAGGTTCACTATAACTGCGTGTCATAAATGAATAAGACTTACTGTATTGGCACACAACCCGAATGCCACATTAGCAGAGAGTGGCTTAACATGTGGTCTCCAAAAGCTTCTCTACTTGAGATAGCAGGCAGTAGGATACCTCCCAACTAATCGAGAAAATGGCGCAATAAAATGGCGCCATCATCTTACCCACACTGGAGGTGCTGCATTAAAATAAAATAAACATATTTAGGCAGCTTAGGGCACAACACTAACGGCTGTGAAATAGAAAAGCTCCCATATGCATCTGTAAAAGGAATCCTCCTTCATATACTGAGCGCACCACCGCTAACCAACAGAGCGGCAATAATGCCTTTGCCAATAATAGCGGTTTGCCTAACATTTGAGGTGAAGTGTCTCTGAAGCTAGTAGTGGTCGTGTCAGGGTTTTTTCCCTGCCTTGTTTGCCATGTGCTGCTGGCAGCTATTTTACTCACCTCTCTTGCTGACTCTGGTGCATACTGTGTGATGCTGCTCATTTCCTGCACTTCCTTTTATGGCCAGACTGGTGTACATCATCCGTGTGAGACAAGATGCAGTCTCAGAATTGTGATGTGATCACTTATTATTTAAAGGGCCTCTGTTCAGTATGCTTTGCACTTGCGTTGTCTCAGACCTGTTTGTTAGAGCTCCCGTGTATTACCTGGCTGTCTGACGTCCCTTCTGGTTCCTGATCCCTGGCTTGTTCCTGACTCTATTGTTCTCCTTGTTCCTGATTCCATCTCGTCTGACTACTCGCTTTGGCTCCTGACTCGGCTCGTCTGACTACCAGCTCTGGTTTTGATTCCTGGCTTGTTATTTGACTTGTGGACTTTTTAATATTTTTTGCTATTAATAAAGGTGTGATTAGTTTTGCACTTCTCGTCTCAGTCTGATTCCCAGCACCATGACAGGTCGCTAGCAGATAGAGGTGAAAACCTGATAGGCATAACGGAATGTAAACTGGCACATAGAATAACAGCGCCACTAAAAACTGACTGTATAGGAATAAAAAGTGGGAATGATAGAATCGCCATAACACTCAGTTCCCTCTCACCATAAAGCCTGGGCTATCTATAGAAATGCCTGCCACTGGTAGTGGCAAAATGCCTATCCCTGGCAGTAAGCCAGATGTCTGCTCAGCCGCAATATATCCCACATTAAGGGATATATAAAGATATATGTATTAAATACAAACCTCTTCTGAAGGTAGCAGGTCCCACTAGGTCCCTGAATATTCAAGTCCTTCCTCTTTAAAATTTCTGACCTGTGAAATATATATATGAAAGGACTCGCCATCCAGGGTCTTCTGCTGTGGAGCAGTCACAGCAGCTCCAGGCTTGTGAGCCTCATCCGACCGCTGACAGGGACCTGAAGTTACAAGAAAAGCAGAGTAACCAACCCTGATTTTCTATAAAGGGGTTGGCATACATTGTTGGAGTTAAAGTAAGGACTACCTCATCGAACTCCAATAGCTAATAGCCACCATTACTCTTACTAAAGAGAATTACATGGACACAGCATTGTCCCAATCCTTGCTTGCAGGGAAAAGTACCCATTAAAGGATTAAAAACGTAATTTTCTTCAGACACCAACTTCGCATATCCTCCCAGATGTAAAGGCAAAGAATGACTGGGGTTTTTGGGTAGAGGAAGTGATACTTAACAGCTTTGCTGGGGTGTACATTGCCTTCTCCGGGTGGCTAAGAATTGAATTCCCACTAGTAATTAGAATGGATTCGTGGACTCTGGACTCTCCATGCCAATTGGAAAGAAAATTGCATGCCACATTTAGGGCCAGATTACAAGTAGAACGGTATTTAATGCTCCCGCTCGAGTGCTAACTCCGCTAGAAGTAAGCTTTTTGCAGATATATATAGGAATATCTATTTAAAAATACATAGAACATAATCTGCTATATGCAGAACATTGGAATGCAAATATTTACAGTAAATATACACTAAAACACTGTATTAAATGAATATTGAATAAATATGTTTTTACATATTTTCATCTACTTGACTGTAAAGGGCTCCAATGCGCTTATATGTATGTCTATATTTGTGTACATATATATTTATGTGTTTGTATGTGTATATATGTCTGTAAATAAATATATATAAATAAATATGAACACACACACAGATATATATATATATATATATATATATATATATATATATATATATATATATATATATATATATATACACTGTATATATACACATACATATAAATTTTTAATTTTTGTATATGTATGCATCTCAATGTTAAAGCCCTTTGCCTGACCTCATATTTTTTAGCCCTTATAACTTTTTTGTACAATATTGTTTTTAATCATTTTACTTAGATGGTGTTATTATAAGTGTAATTGTACTTTGTAATGTGTTTTTGATGTGTTTTGTGATGACGTATTATTCCAACTCATGCTAACCTTAATTGTGCTCAAGCAATCGCATTTACTTTCAACTTGTAATACGAGGGAAAAACCTGACACACACAGACCGCATTCGGGCAGCGCTCAGGAGCAAGTGGAAGCGCTTCACTCCCAGCGATGACGTGGCGCTAGGTATCGTCACAAGCAAGGGAGCTTCGAAAAAACGTTTGCATGCACAATAATGGACTGCGCATGCGAACGTTTTTACTAAGCTCCCATGTATTGTTGCTGGGCTGCCAGTGCCTGCCGAGAATGAGTTCCCCAGTCTCTTTGCAAACAACGGACCTCTGACCCACCTCCATTCAGCTGCTCTCAGCTCAGCCCCTGTAGCTTATCCTGCACTGAATAGAGGTGGGTCAGAGTTGCGATGTTTGCGAAGAGAGACTGGGGAAATCATTCTTGGCTCTGGGGTGGGGATCAAAATCGGCAATTCCAGGACCCCGCCAACACATCTTTAACCCGCCCACACAACGATCGGGAAATACTCATGAAATAAAAGGGAAATACAGATAATTACACATAATGCTTGAACGTCAGGTCTTTGTGATGTACATATATAATATGATTTTTTGTGAGCTCTAGATAATGTAGCCCATTTATTTTCACTTCATACGCTACGTATGAAGTGAAAAAAAATGGGCTACATTCTCTAGAGCTCAGAAAAAATCATATTATATATGTATAAATAACATGGCAGCCTCCACAGCAACATGTGTGTGGAGGCTGCCATGTTTCCAAGTGTCTGAGCTTGCTCTGAAAAGTCCCAGCTTTTCCAGCACACTGGAAGCGCTGGGACTTACGTCACCAGAGCGCTCAAAAAACACCAGCCATCTCACTTGCAAGTGTGAGAAAAACGCTCCAAGCGAGTTCCAGTTCGCTTGGAGCGCTGCCCAAACGCAGCCAGTAATGCCTGCGACAGCCACCTTTTCACTTGCGTGTAACTGTTCCCGCTCCACTCATAATCTAACCCATAATCTGGCCCTAATAAGGATAGTCACTATTACAAGATTAATGAGACATTGCTTTTTTTTGTACAAATAAAGTTGCCCACCCTCCCTTATTTCCAGGGATTTCCCTTTTTTTGCCCAAACTATTTTACAGTCTCCCAGGCTCCTTTATTTATCTGCTCTTAGAACATTTTTCTCCCCAATTTTTTAAATGTAAAATCATTATTTCAAACATTTATTATTGTACTCTTGTACACTTATTTAAAATATTGAAACAGTTCAGAGAAGGGCTACAAAGCTAATAAGGCAAATGGAGAATTCAAGCTATGAGGAGAGTTTAGCCAAACTGGGTCTGTTTTCTCTAGAAAAAAGGAGCTTGAGAGGTGACATGATTACTTTATATAAATATATTCAAGGCCCATATACAGAGATGGCCAAGAAAATTGTTTGTGACAAGTGGTCACAATTTAAGACTGGAGGAAAGGAGATTTAACCGCCTGCAACGGAAACGTTTTTTCACTGTAAAAGCAATAAAATTGTGGAAATCATTAACAGAGGAGGTAGTAAATGCCTATACCTTAGATACATTTAAAAATTATTTGGATACATTCATGGATATGAATGCTTGTGTTAAATGGGTCACCTTTTTAATGGGATTAATTTAAGCTCAACTAGAGCTTTTTTGTAAGTATTTTAGATTTGTATAGGTTGAACTCGATGGACTTGGGTCTTTTTTTCCAACCTCATCTACTATGTTACTATGTATTATGATGTATCTGACAGTTTAATGTCTTTACTCTCACTGTGCCTTAAATGAGAAATATAATTCACAGATTTACAGAAAGTTGTTAAATATATTAAGTAAGAATGTGTGAATGAAAATTATTTGTTTGGAGAATTGTGTTGTACTAAACTGAATCTAGAATTATATTGTTTAAAAAGAAAGATAATCCGGGACAGAGCAAGTAGCCAAGTCACATCTCTAGGGAGGTCTACAATGGAAAACAGCCTACACTAATTTCATTTAGTCTTTGTCCATGCTAGAGAGCAATTAATAGTTAGTGAAGGTGTAGTGATGACAAAGGACCCTAAGAGACGCAGCTGGACAACTCTGGAAATGCAATTTTAGCCTGTGTTGTTCTGGCTACGCCACATGGAAACCAGAAGCCTATGGGCCGCAGCTGATATTTACTCACCTGGACATCGGGGTTAATAAGCTGGTTACTTTACAATCTTTATTGGAGGACAATGATTATGGAAGCACTTGAGGTGGAGGTATGCGAAATATTAAAGCGACACTTCTCTGAAATGATTACAATAACCCTGCAGTGGTTTACGCAGCCGACTATACAGCATATATTCCAAGATGGCGCCGGACTACGGATGGACTTGGTTGATCCTGTGGAACCTTGCGACATGGTCACGGACACTCAGAGCTTGGCTGAAGACGCTGAGACCACAGATGCTTGGAACACACCGGAGAAATATCTACTTCAGCTGAGACAGCTACCCAGACTGAGCTGCTATCCACCACTGACACAGCAGAGCTCTGAACCACTATCAGATCTGTTCTTCACACAACAGTGTTAAAGCAGGCTTATGGGATGAGAAACATGGCGGTAACTAACAGAGGGATTTCTAAAATTGAACACCTACCTGCTATTTTGCTTGATCAGAGTAACAGCAGCTCTGGTGTTAATATGATGGCAACAGAAAACATAACTTTGACAAGGCCAGACGTTAAGTCCAGAAGCGCTTCTCACACTGACATCTCCCTTAAATCTACCATGAATAAAAGGGGAATAGGGTAAATATATTTCTACTGTCATAGACTCTGCTCCCGTGGTCTACTGAATAGGATACCCACGGATGGAGCTCTTGATTATAGGACATTTTATCTCGCTTTACAAATATGAAGGCTACCAGCTGGATCCACGAGATACCCATATAGGCTTACTGTTCAAGCATACATATACATATATATTCCTGTTTATTGTGCGGTTTTGGAATGACTGATTTGCTGTTATATGTATCCCAATATTAATGCTGTTTATAGTTATATACAGATGCTTCCTATGTGTACTGAGGCTAAGATATACATGTTGGCAGATTGGGTTCTCTGTTTAATCTGACACCATGATACGTGTAACGTAGTTACTTATATTCTCTGTATCATTTACTAGTCCTTTAAGGTGGTTTTAGATAATCAACAGTAACGTTAGATATCTTGCATTGTAGATACTATGGGAGAGCACATGTCTAATAATTAATAATAGGCCATGAGGAGTTTTTTTTTCTTAAATTGGTATTACTAGGTCATAAATATTTGGGGGTATTGTCCCCTGATATAAATCGTCACTACTTATATTGACATAACACTAGTTGATCTAGGTTAGTTTTGACCTTTATATAGTTTTTTTACTGTTTTCATTACACTGCTTGCGGCCGAAGCAGTGTCACTTTTCGTTCAAGGCAAGACTCGCATCTAGGAATGTTACATGAGCTAACCGATGGAGAAAATACCCTTACTTTAGGAAACCAACTCGCAACATCCTGATATAACACTATGGCCCTTGTATATAAAACCCCTATGTATCTTTCAGGGCTGATAGTTCACTATTAGACCTTTAGATGTAAGAAGTGAACATGACTATTTTCATTACTGCCAACACCATGGAAGCACATCTACTTTTATATTATCTCAAATCATGCCTGACTCCATATTACCAACTCCCCCCCCCCCTTATAGTTTACCTAAGTAAGCTGAGGAAAAATATATCCCTGGCCTTCCTCCCTTTAGCGGTTGATTTTGATGTTTTCTAATGTTCATTAAAAATAATTTACCTTCCCTTATATACTAGTTACTACTATATATTTAAAGTAACCTATTTATAGCCTATAACTACAGCCCTACGGACCCAAAAGGGGGTCCTTTCTATCACATATTCTTGATAAGTTTCCCTCTTATATACAGTTTTTACATATGCGCCTGAGACCCAAGATAGGCCTCGTCAGTTGGACGAGGGATATTTACCTATAAAGTAACTACAAAGAGTTAAAAAAGAGGTTGAGTATTGATTGTTTAGGTGAATGTACTAGAGGCGTGCTAGTGGCACTCCACACGATTATATAGTTGAATCTTAAAAATGCTGTTCTACATGAAAGATTTTCTGTATATATGACTGCTCCTGATGATAGTTCTGTAAACGTGTAGACTTATGCCTATGTTCATTACTACATTGTAACCTTGTTACTGTTTCTGGATCTTTCAACCTCAATAAAAAATATTTATAAAAAAAAAAAAAAAAGATAGATAATCCCTTTATTACCCATTCCCCAGTTTTGCATAGCCAACACTGTTATGTTAATATATATTTTTTACCTTATATCTAAGCCTCTGCAGACTGTCCCCTTATTTCAGTACTTTTGACAGAGTTGTATTTTAGCCAACCAGTGCTGACTCATAAATAACTCCACAGGAATGAGCACAATGTTATCTATATGGCACACATGAACTAGCGCTGGCTAACTGAGAAAAACTGACATAAGAGGCAGCCTTCAAATTTTTATATCAGCCTACCTTGATTTAGCTTTCAACAAAAAATACCAAGAGAACAAAGCAAATTTGATGATAAAAGCAAATTGGAAAGTTGTTTAAAATTGCATGCCCTATCAGAATCATGAAGGTTTAATTTTGACTAGACTGTCCCTTTAAGCAACTACTGTATAATTTAGTCTCCATTATTTTCTTCAAAACGAAAGTTGGCAACCATAAATACAATACAAATACCAAAATGTTTGTTTGAATTTAAATGTAAAAAGTTTAATTTAAAATGTTATGAAGCAAAAAAATGTTTTAACATGTGTATATAGTGTTTGTTCATATGCATAATAGACAATCAAGACAATCAATTTGGATATTTTATGTCCTATGGCTTTAGCCTATTTGTACCATCACCAGGACTTTGGTTTTACGTAGTTTTTATTAATAAAGTGAGAGGATATTACTTGCTTTTTCCCTTCTTTCTTTCCAATGGAATCAAGACTATAGCTTGATGCCCCTTGTTTCTGGCGAGCCTTAAGGCTCGCCGGAAACAGAAGTTATGAAGCAGCGGTCTAAAGACTGCTGCTCCATAACTAGTCCGCCTGCTCTGGCCGACAGAGATCAACCCGATCGAATAAGATTGGGTTGATTGATTTGACACCCCCTGCTAGTGGCCGATTGGCTGCGAATCTGCAGGGGGCGGCATTGCACCAGCAGTTCACAAGAACTGTTGGTGCAATGATAAATCGATGTGCTGTGGACATGATACGCTACATCGTATTTATTTATTTAAAAAATATTTTACCAGAAAGGATACATTGAGATTTCTCTCGTTTTCAAGTATCATGTCTGCTCAAACATTAATAAATTTTACCCCCATGGCCCTGATGAACTAAAGTGTCGCGATGCATCAAAATATTCAAAAAGGGTGTTGAAAAAGCCATTGAAATATTCAAATGGGGTGTTGAAAAAGCCATCAAAATATTCCAAACAACTGACAGTACTGCTTAACCCCTTAATGACCGGACCATTTTTCAATTTTCTTACCCTTAATGACAATGGCTATTTTTACATTTCTGAAGTGTTTGTGTTTAGCTGTAATTTTCCTCTTACTCATTTACTGTACCCACACATATTATATACCGTTTTTCTCGCCATTAAATGGACTTTCTAAAGATACCATTATTTTCATCATATCTTATAATTTACTAAAAAAAAGATAAAATATGAGGAAAAAATGGAAAAAAACACACTTTTTCTAACTTTGACCCCCAAAATCTGTTACACATCTACAACCACAAAAAAATACCCATGCTAAATAGATTCTAAATTTTGTCCTGAGTTTAGAAATACCCAATGTTTACACATTCTTTGCTTTTTTTTTGCAATTTATGGGGCAATAAATACAAGTAGCACTTTGCTATTTTCAAACCACTTTTTTTCAAAATTAGCGCTAGTTACATTGGAACCCTGATATCTGTCAGGAATACCTGAATATCCCTTGACATGTATATATTTTTTTTTAGCAGACAACCCAAAGTATTGATCTAGGCCCATTTTGGTATATTTCATGCCACCATTTCACCGCCAAATGCAATAAAAAAAAAAAGTTCACTTTTTCACAAATTTTGTCACAAACTTTAGGTTTCCCACTGAAATTATTTACAAACAGCTTCTGCAATTATGGCACAAATGGTTGTAAATTCTTCTCTGGGATCCCCTTTTTTCAGAAATAACAGACTTATATGGCTTTGGGGTTGCTTTTTGGTAATTAGAAAGCCGCTAAATGCCGCTGCGCACCACATGTGTTTTATGCCCAGGAGTGAAGGGGTTAATTAGGTAGCTTGTAGGGAGCTTGTAGGGTTAATTTTAGAGATCAGCCTCCCACCTGACACATCCCACCCCCTGATCCCTCCCAAACAGCTCTCTTCCCTCCCCCACCCCACAATTGTTACCGCCATCTTAAGTACTGGCAGAAAGTCTGCCAGTACTAAATAAAATAGTTTTTTTTTTTTTAAATAAAAATAATAAAATATTTTAGCTGTGATGGACCCCTGCCTTAGCACCAACCTCCCTGATCCCCCCCTCCAGCTCTCTAACCCTCTCCCCTACCTAATTACCGCCATCTTGGGTACTGGCAGCTGTCTGCCAGTACCCAGTTTGGCCCCAAAAAACAAAGTATTTTTTTATTTTATTTTTAACTTAACTCTTTCTGTAGTGTAGCAGCCCCCCCCCACAATACCCCACCCCCCTCCCAGATCCATTTATATTTGAAATTTTTTTTTTACCTTTCTCTCCCTTTCTGCCCTCATTGGTGTCAATGTGGCTAATGCGAGCGCGTGCACGTGTACATGCACGTGCGCCTCGTGCACACGCCCCGTGCACACGTACGCTCCCACCCGGACAACGGCACCATCGCTACCGGTGCAGAGAGGGCCACAGAGTGGCTCTCTCTGCATCGGAGGCTTGCAAAGGGGTATTGCAGGATGCCTCCATATTGAGGCATCACTGCAATACCCTCAGAGCTGCTGGAAGCGATAACAATCGCTTCCAGCACTCTGTTAGACAACTGACGTACCAGGTACGTCCATTGTCATTAACTGTTAGTTTTTGCATGACGTACCTGGTACGTCAGTTGTCTAACAGAGTGCTGGAAGCGATTGTGATCGCTTCCAGCAGCTCTGAGGGTATTGCAGTGATGCCTCAATATGGAGGCATCCTGCAATACCCCTTTACAAGCCTCCGATGCAGAGAGAGCCACTCTGTGGCCCTCTCTGCACCGGTAGCGATGGTGCCGTTGTCCGGGTGGGAGCGTACGTGTGCACATAAAACCCAATTTTTTTTCTTTCATGATTTAGATAGAACATAACATTTTAAAAAACTTTCTAATTTACTTCTATTATCAAATTGTCTTCCTTTTCTTGTTATCCTTTGTGGAAAAGCAGAAATGTAAGCTCAAGAGTGTGCACGTGTCTGCAGCACTATATAGCAGCAGTTTTGCAACAATGTTATACATTAGCAGGGGCACTAGATGGCAGCACTATTTCCTGTTGTGTAGTGCTTCAGGCATGTGCACACTATCTACCTAGGTATCTCTTCAACAAAGAATAACATGAGAATGAAAAAAATTGATAATAGAAGTAATTCGGAAACTTTTTAAAAATTGTATCCTCTATCGGAATTATGAAAGATTTTTTGGGGTTTAATGTCCCTTTAAAGGCAGCATTGCTTACTATACATTTCAGTGGGTGGCGATGCTTCTCTAATACTGTCGATAAATTCAAAGAAGCATCACCACCTACATCAAGATCTCTTTACACAATACTACTGTTTGATAATACAATTTACATGCGTCAACCAAAACTTTGTTCTTACAATACAATAATAAATTAAACATAACAATACTATTGGAGCTGAAAGATTGTGAGAATATGAATTATGTATATACTGTACTTTGTTTACTGTATATGTATTGTATAGTATAATATTAGAATATGTATGTAAACTTTAGACGTGATTGTAAAAATCTTGTATTGCGAGTTCACTATATATTTCATAATATTACGATCGCTGTGATGCGATTGTGTTTTACTTATAATATTGCAATCATGCTGTAGTAAACTATCGGCTAGATTACGAGTTTTGCGTTATGAGCGGCTCGGCGCTAACTTGCAAGTTATTTGTACCGCTCACCTCCCTATATCGCTGCTATTACAGGTTTGCAAAAACCCGGCGTTAGCAGGCAATATTGCAGCGTTGAACAAAATTGAGCTCCATACCTCACTCAAATACCAGCACTGCTTTGAGCTGGTTTTAAGTGCTCGTGCACGATTTCCCCATAGACATAACTGGGGAGAGCCGGCTAAAAAAAAGCCTAACACCTGCAATTAAGGATCGTAAAGCTCCGTAACGCAGCCCCATTGACTCCTATGGGGAAAGAAAATGTATGTTTACATCTAACACCCTAACATAAACCCTGAGTCTAAACACCCCTAATCTGCTACCCCCGACAACGCCGACACCTACATTACACTTATTAACCCCTAATATGCTTCCCTAACATCGCCACTACCTAGGTTACACTTATTAACCCCTAATCTGCTGCTCCCAACATCGCTGCCACCTACATTACACTTATTAACCCCTAATCTGCCACCCCCAATGTCACCGCCACTTATCTACACTTATTAACCCCTAATCTGCCGCCCCCGACATCGCCGCCACCTACCTACACTTATTAACCCCTAATCTGTCGCCCCCAATGTCGCCGCCACCTACCTACACTTATTAACCCCTAATATCGCCACCACCTACATTACACTTATTAATCCTTAATCTTCCGCCCCCACGTCGCTGCCACTATACTAAAGTTATTAACCCCTAACCGTAAGTATAACCCTTACCCTAACACCCACTAACTTGAACATAATTTAAAAAAAAATTAAATAAAAATTACAATTAATAACTAAATAATTCCTATTTAAAACTAAATACTTACTTCTAAATATATAATAGTTATATTGTAGCTATCTTATGTTTTATTTTTATTTCACAGCTAAGTTTGTATTTATTTTAACTAGGTAGAATAGTTAGTAAATAGTTATTAACTATTTACTAACTACCTAGCTAAAATAAATACAAATTTACCTGTAAAATAAAACCTAACCTGTCTTACACTAACACCTAACCTTACACTACAATTAAATAAATTACATTAATTAAATACAATTAACTAACAAAAAACATAATTTATGCTTACCTGATAAATGTATTTCTCTTGTAGTGTAGTCAGTCCACGGGTCATCCATTACTTATGGAATATATCTCTTCCTAACAGGAAGCTGCAAGAGGATCACCCAAGCAGAGCTGCTATATAGCTCCTCCCCTCACATGTCATATTCAGTCATTCGACCAAAACCAGACGAGAAAGGAGAAACCATAGGGTGCAGTGGTGACTGGAGTTTAATTAAAATTTAGATCTGCCTTAAAGACAGGGCGGGCCGTGGACTGACTACACTACAAGAGAAATACATTTATCAGGTAAGCATAAATTATGTTTTCTCTTGTTAAGTGTAGTCAGTCCACGGGTCATCCATTACTTATGGAATACCAATACCAAAGCTAAAGTACACGGATGAAGGGAGGGACAAGGCAGGAACCTTAAACAGAAGGAACCACTGCCTGAAGCACCTTTCTCCCAAAAATAGCCTCCGAAGAAGCAAAAGTGTCAAATTTGTAAAATTTTGAAAAAGTGTGAAGTGAAGACCAAGTTGCAGCCTTGCAAATCTGTTCAACAGAGGCCTAATTTTTAAAGGCCCAGGTGGAAGCCACAGCTCTAGTAGAATGAGCTGTAATCCTTTCAGGAGGCTGCTGTCCAGCAGTCTCATAGGCTAAACGTATTATGCTACGAAGCCAAAAAGAGAGAGAGGTAGCCGAAGCCTTTTGACCTCTTCTCTGTCCAGAGTAAACGACAAACAGGGAGGAAGTTTGACGAAAATCTTTAGTTGCTTGCAAATAGAACTTCAGGGCACGGACTACGTCCAGATTATGCAAAAGTCGTTCCTTCTTTGAAGAAGGGTTAGGACACAGTGATGGAACAACAATCTCTTGATTGATATTCCTGTTAGTAACTACCTTAGGTAAGAACCCAGGTTTAGTACGCAGAACTACCTTGTCTGAATGAAAAATCAGATAAGGAGAATCACAATGTAAGGCAGATAACTCAGAGACTCTTCGAGCCGAGGAAATAGCCATCAAAAACAGAACCTTCCAGGATAACAGCTTGATATCAATGGAATGAAGGGGTTCAAATGGAACGCCTTGAAGAACGTTAAGAACTAAGTTTAAGCTCCACGGCGGAGCAACAGTCTTAAACACAGGCTTAATCCTAGCTAAAGCCTGACAAAAAGCCTGAACGTCTGGAACTTCTGCCAGACGTTTGTGTAGAAGAATAGACAGAGCAGAAATCTGTCCCTTTAACGAACTAGCAGATAAGCCCTTTTCTAAACCCTCTTGTAGAAAAGACAATATCCTAGGAATCCTAACCTTACTCCATGAGTAACTCTTGGATTCGCACCAATATAAATATTTACGCCATATCTTATGGTAAATTCTTCTGGTAACAGGCTTCCTAGCCTGTATTAAGGTATCAATAACCGACTCCGAGAAGCCACGCTTTGATAGAATCAAGCGTTCAATCTCCATGCAGTCAGCCTCAGAGAAATTAGATTTGGATGGTTGAAAGGACCCTGAATTAGAAGGTCCTGTCTCAGAGGCAGAGACCATGGTGGGCAGGACGACATGTCCACTAGGTCTGCATACCAGGTCCTGCGTGGCCACGCAGGCGCTATCAGAATCACCGAAGCTCTCTCCTGTTTGATCTTGGCAATCAAACGAGGGAGCATCGGAAATGGTGGAAACACATAAGCCATGTTGAAGACCCAAGGGGCTGTCAGAGCATCTATCAGCACCGCTCCCGGGTCCCTGGACCTGGATCCGTAACGAGGAAGCTTGGCGTTCTGGCGAGACGCCATGAGATCCAGATCTGGTTTGCCCCAACGATGAATCAGTTGAGCAAAGACCTCCGGATGAAGTTCCCACTCCCCCGGATGAAAAGTCTGGCGACTTAGAAAATCCGCCTCCCAGTTCTCCACGCCTGGGATGTAAATCGCTGACAGGTGGCAAGAGTGAGACTCTGCCCAGCGAATTATCTTTGAGACTTCCAACATCGCTAGGGAACTTCTGGTTCCCCCTTGATGGTTGATGTAAGCCACAGTCGTGATGTTGTCCGACTGAAATCTGATGAACCTCAGAGTTGCTAACTGAGGCCAAGCTAGGAGAGCATTGAATATTGCTCTTAATTCCAGAATATTTATTGGGAGGAGTTTCTCCTCCTGAGTCCATAGTCCCTGAGCCTTCAGGGAGTTCCAGACTGCGCCCCAGCCTAGAAGGCTGGCGTCTGTTACAATCGTCCAATCTGGCCTGCGAAAGGTCATCCCCTTGGACAGATGTGGCCGAGAAAGCCACCATAGAAGAGAATCTCTGGTCTCTTGATCCAGATTTAGCAGGGGGGACAAATCTGAGTAATCCCCATTCCACTGACTTAGCATGCACAATTGCAGCGGTCTGAGATGCAGGCGCGCAAATGGTACTATGTCCATTGCCGCTACCATTAAGCCGATTACTTCCATGCACTGAGCTACTGACGGGTGTGGAATGGAATGAAGGACACAGCAAGCATTTAGAAGTTTTGATAACCTGGCCTCCGTCAGGTAAATTTTCATCTCTACAGAATCTATAAGAGTCCCTAGAAAGGGAACCCTTGTAAGTGGTAATAGAGAACTCTTTTCCACGTTCACCTTCCACCCATGCGACCTCAGAAATGCCAGAACTATCTCTGTATGAGACTTGGCAGTTTGAAAACTTGACGCTTGTATCAGAATGTCGTCTAGGTACGGAGTCACCGCTATGCCTTGTGGTCTTAGTACCGCCAGAAGTGAGCCCAGAACTTTTGTAAAGATTCTTGGAGCCGTAGCTAATCCGAAGGGAAGAGCTACAAACTGGTAATGCCTGTCTAGGAAAGCAAATCTTAGGTACCGATAATGATCCTTGTGAATCGGTATGTGAAGGTAGGCATCCTTTAAGTCCACTGTGGTCATGTACTGACCCTCTTGGATCATGGGAAGGATGGTTCGAATAGTTTCCATTTTGAATGATGGAACTCTTAGGAATTTGTTTAGGATTTTTAAGTCCAAGATTGGTCTGAAGGTTCCCTCTTTCTTGGGAACCACAAATAGATTTGAATAGAATCCTTGCCCGTGTTCCGTCTGCGGAACTGGATGGATCACCCCCATTAGTAAGAGGTCTTGTACACAGCGTAGAAACGCCTCTTTCTTTATTTGGTTTGCTGATAACCTTGAAAGATGAAATCTCCCTCGTGGAGGAGAAGTTTTGAAGTCCAGGAGATATCCCTGAGATATGATCTCCAACGCCCAGGGATCCTGGACATCTCTTGCCCAAGCCTGGGCGAAAAGAGAAAGTCTGCCCCCCACTAGATCCGTTTCCGGATAGGGGGCCCTCTCTTCATGCTGTCTTAGGGGCAGCAGCAGGTTTCTTGGCCTGCTTGCCCTTGTTCCAGGACTGGTTAACTTTCCAGCCCTGTCTGTAACGAGCAACAGCTCCTTCCTGTTTTGGAGCGGAGGAAGTTGATGCTGCTCCTGCCTTGAAGTTACGAAAGGCACGAAAATTAGACTGTTTGGCCTTTGATTTGGCCCTGTCCTGAGGTAGAGCATGGCCCTTACCTCCCGTAATGTCAGCTATAATTTCTTTCAAGCCGGGCCCGAATATGGTCTGCCCTTTGAAAGGAATATTAAGCAATTTAGATTTAGAAGTCACGTCAGCTGACCAGGATTTAAGCCATAGCGCTCTGCGCGCTTGGATGGCGAATCCGGAGTTCTTAGCCGTAAGTTTGGTTAAATGTACGACGGCATCAGAAACAAATGCGTTAGCTAGCTTAAGTGCTTTAAGCTTGTTCATAATTTCATCCAATGGAGCTGTGCGAATGGCCTCTTCCAGAGACTCAAACCAGAATGCCGCCGCAGCAGTGACAGGCGCAATGCATGCAAGGGGCTGTAAGATAAAACCTTGTTGAACAAACATTTTCTTAAGGTAACCCTCTAATTTCTTATCCATTGGATCTGAAAAGGCACAACTATCCTCCACCGGGATAGTGGTACGCTTAGCTAAAGTAGAAACTGCTCCCTCCACCTTAGGGACCGTCTGCCATAAGTCTCGTGTGGTGGCGTCTATAGGAAACATTTTCCTAAATATGGGAGGAGGGGAAAAAGGCACACCAGGTCTATCCCACTCCTTGCTAATAATCTCTGTAAGCCTTTTAGGTATAGGAAACACGTCAGTACACACCGGTACCGCATAGTATCTATCCAACCTACATAATTTTTCTGGAATTGCAACCGTGTTACAATCATTCAGAGCCGCTAATACCTCCCCTAGCAATATGCGGAGGTTCTCAAGCTTAAATTTAAAATTAGAAATCTCTGAATCCAGTCTCCCTGGATCAGATCCGTCACCCACAGAATGAAGCTCTCCGTCTTCATGTTCTGCAAACTGTGACGCAGTATCTGACATGGCTCTCACCTCATCCGCGCGCTCTGTCCTTAACCCAGAGCTATCGCGCTTGCCTCTTAATTCTGGCAATTTAGATAATACTTCTGTCATAACAGTAGCCATGTCTTGCAAAGTGATTTGTAAGGGCCTCCCTGATGTACTTGGCGCCACAAAATCACGCACCTCCTGAGCGGGAGGCGAAGGTACTGACACGTGAGGAGAGTTAGTCGGCATAACTTCCCCCTCGTTGTCTGGTGATAATTTCTTTACATGTAAAGATTGACTTTTATTTAAAGTAACATCAATGCAATTAGTACACAAATTTCTATTGGGCTCCACATTGGCCTTTAAACATAGTGAACAAAGAGATTCATCTGAGTCAGACATGTTTAAACAGACTAGCAATGAGACTAGCAAGCTTGGAAATACTTTTCTAAATAAATTTACAAGCAATATAAAAAACGCTACTGTGCCTTTAAGAAGCACAAAAAGCTGTCACAGTTGAAATAACAATGAACCAAAATAGTTATAGCAACCAATTTTTCACAGTAAATGTATTAAGTTAGCAAAGGATTGCACCCACCAGCAAATGGATGATTAACCCCTTAATACCCAAAAACGGATAACAATTTAATAATTAACGTTTTTAACACAGTCAAAACACACTGTCACAGGTCTGCTGTGACTGATTACCTCCCTCAAAATGAATTTTGAAGACCCCTGAGCTCTCTAGAGACGATCTGGATCATGGAGGATGCAGTAGACAGATTGTGACTGAATTTTTACTGAGCAAAAAAGCGTTAAAATAGGCCCCTCCCACTCATATTACAACAGTGGGGAAGCTCAGATAACTGTTTCTATGCAGAAAACAAAGATGGCCATGTGGTAAAAATCATGCCCCAATAAGTTTTATCACCAAGTACCTCACAAAAAACGATT